>NC_091366.1:8278402-8578402 GCF_038502225.1 Cherax quadricarinatus
ATTTCGTGTATAGGGCAAGGAGGAATAACATCTTGTAGGAGTGAGAAAGAGCCAGTTGTGAGTGTGGGGGAAGTTCGTGAGGCAGTAGGTAAAATGAAAGGGGGTAAGGCAGCCGGGATTGATGGGATAAAGACAGAAATGTTAAAAGCAGGTGGGGATATAGTTTTTTAGTCGTTGGTGCAATTATTTAATAAATGTATGGAAGAGGGTAAGGTACCTAAGGATTGGCAGAGAGCATGCATAGTTCCTTTGTATAAAGGCAAAGGGGACAAGAGAGAGTGCAAAAATTATAGGGGGATAAGTCTGTTGAGTATACCTGGTAAAGTGTATGGTAGAGTTATTATTGAAAGAATTAAGAGTAACACGGATAATAGGATAGCAGATGAACAAGGAGGCTTTAGAAAAGGTAGGGGGTGTGTGGACCAGGTGTTTACAGTGAAACATATAAGTGAACAGTATTTAGATAAGGCTAAAGAGGTCTTTGTGGCATTTATGGATTTGGAAAAGGCGTATGACAGGGTGGATAGGGGGGCAATGTAGCAGATGTTGCAGGTGTATGATGTAGGAGGTAGGTTACTGAAAGCAGTGAAGAGTTTTTACGAGGATAGTGAGGCTCAAGTTAGAGTATGTAGGAAAAAGGGAAATTATTTCCCAGTAAAAGTAGGCCTTAGACAAGGATGTGTGATGTCACCGTGGTTGTTTAATATATTTATAGACAGAGTTGTAAGAGAAGTAAATGCGAGGGTCCTGGCAAGAGGCGTGGAGTTAAAAGATAAAGAATCACACATAAAGTGGGAGTTGTTACGGTTGCTCTTTGCTGATGACACTGTGCTCTTGGGAGATTTTGAAGAGGAGTTGCAGAGATTGGTGGATGAATTTGGTACGGTGTGCAAAAGAAGAAAATTAAAAGTGAATACAGGAAAGAGTAAGGTTATGAGGATAACAAAAGGATTAGGTGATGAAAGATTGGATATCAGATTGGAGGGAGAGAGTATGGAGGAGGTGAATGTATTCAGATATTTGGGAGTGGACGTGTCAGCGGATGGGTCTATGAAAGATGAGGTGAATCATAGAATTGATGAGGGGAAAAGGGTGAGCAGTGCACTTAGGAGTCTGTGGAGACAAAGAACTTTGTCCTTGGAGGGAAAGAGGGGAATGTATGAGAGTATAGTTTTACCAACGCTCTTATATGGGTGTGAAGCATGGGTGATGAATGTTGCAGCGAGGAGAAGGCTGGAGGCAGTGGAGATGTCATGTCTGAGGGCAATGTGTGGTGTGAATATAATGCAGAGAATTCGTAGTTTGGAAGTTAGGAGGAGGTGCGGGATTACCAAAACTGTTGTCCAGAGGGCTGAGGAAGGGTTGTTGAGGTGGTTCGGACATGTAGAGAGAATGGAGCGAAACAGAGTGACTTCAAGAGTGTATCAGTCTGTAGTGGAAGGAAGGCGGGGTAGGGGTCGGCCTAGGAAAGGTTGGAGGGAGGGGGTAAAGGAGGTTTTGTGTGCGAGGGGCTTGGACTTCCAGCAGGCATGCGTGAGCGTGTTTGATAGGAGTGAATGGAGACAAATGGTTTTTAATACTTGACGTTCTGTTGGAGTGTGAGCAAAGTAACATTTATGAAGGGGTTCAGGGAAACCGGCAGGCCGGACTTGAGTCCTGGAGATGGGAAGTACAGTGCCTGCACTCTGAAGGAGGGGTGTTAATGTTGCAGTTTAAAAACTGAAGTGTAAAGCACCCTTCTGGCAAGACAGTGATGGAGTGAATGATGGTGAAAGTTTTTCTTTTTCGGGCCACCCTGCCTTGGTGGGAATCGGCCAGTGTGATAATAAAAAATAATAATAATAAATATATATATATATATATATATATATATATATATATATCTGAGGTAAACATAAAAATTAATTAGAAAACATTAAGCAGCGCTTGGCTTATTCATACATCGCATGGAGAATAATTACCATAGCAACGCTTGCCATCTGGCCTTAAGATTATTATTATTATTATTATTATTATTATTATTATTATTATTATTATAGCGGTCATGCGTGTTTTCATGTTTGCTGCAGATGTGGAAGAACACACGACTGTGCTGTCACACCTGTGATCATAGGTGAGTCCTCGCCTGAACATACAGGAGAAACAAATATCTTCAAACCATGTTTGAGGCCCACTGGAGTGCCCGGGCTGGATGATACATGACTTGCAAACAAGGCTACCCAGCTTTTAAGGCACCACACCAGTCGACTAATACCCAGGTACCTACTTACTGCTAGGTGAACATGGACATCAGGTATCTTAAGGAAACACTCAGCAGTATTTCCACCCGAATGTTGCTTCAACTTTCCTTAATTTCAATCATTCAGCTCTAGAAACAACTAAACATTCACTATAGCCAACATGTTTACCTTTCATTACCACTAATTGCTACACACTCATTACAACACTTATCATCCTGGTATAAACTTTGGTAATATCGACTAACTGGTTGAGCAAGACGTCAGCAAACACTAGGACACATAACTTAGCCCAGTGGCTAACGCGACGGTCTGGAGTTTTGAGACTTTCTGATGGCGGGTTCTAACCCCACCCGTGGTATGTTTTTTTTTACCAAGACATATATATTAGAAAACTTTTCAGTCTTGGAGCCTTGATCACTTCTAACACACTCACACCTCACTCTCCGCTTATATATAATGCCTATTAAACGTCTGTATGTTAGAAGTGATCTAAGTCCCAGGACGGATTTTTTAACACAATGGCCATCTCCCACCGAGGCGGGGTGACCCTAAAAAAGAAAAGAAACGAAAGCTTCTCTTTTTAACTTTAGTAATGTATACAGGAGAAGAGGTTACTAGCAGCTTTTTCCAGGTATTTTAGTCGCCTCTTACGACACGGATAGCTTACGGAGGAAGAATTCTCCACTTCCCCATGGAGCCAGGACAGAAACGTTTCCTAATATGTCATGGTGTCTGCTCACGTGTCTTTCTAAATCAATTTAATACCCTCATCCTAACCAGCTTTCAATTTCTCCTTCCCGAGAATCAGTACAGCATCCTTTACGACTCTCAACTCTGTTTTTAAACATCGACAACACTACTCACAACTGGGGAGGTACAATTACCAACCACACCACTAAAGATTCCCAGTCCCCGTGGCCTAGTGGTAAAAGCTCTTGCTTCACACGGTGAAGGTCCGGGTTCGACTCCCGGCAAAGGGTTGGAAACCTCGGACGTGTTTCCTTACACCGGTTGTCTATGTTCACCCATCAGTAAAATAGGTACCTGGGTGTTAGTGGACTGGTATGGGTCGCGTCCTGGGACAAAACTGACCTAATTTGCGGGAAATGCTCATCATAACAAGGGACTTTCTACATAGTAGTATATCACTGATGTCAGCTATGGTCTGTATACCTTGTACATGTACTGGTAGTAAATAAAGATAGTATTATTATTAGACAAACTCACACGTATTCGCAGCCTCTATTAGCGACTCACAATAAGCTTTATTCTGCCTTATCAGTTAAATTACGAAGATGTTACATTGCAGGTGGTACAGTATGTTGTATGTGTGTAATTAAAGGCTCGGCTGGAAGTGCACTCGCCTCACAGTGTCCTGGTTCAATCCCCGGCACGGGTGGAAACGTTGGGTGTGTTTCCTTACACCTGATGCCCCTGTTCACCTAGCAGTAAGTAGGTACCTCGGTGTTAGTCACCTTACACCTTCTGTCCTTGTTCGCCTAGCAGTACATGGGTGTTAGTCACCTTACACCTGCTGTCCCTGTTCACCAAGCAGCAAATAGGCACCAGTGTGTTAGTCCCCTTATACCTGATATTGCTGTTCGCCTAGCACTAAGCAGGTACCTGAGTGTTAGTCACCTTACACCTGCTGTCCCTGTTCACCTAGCAGTAAGTAGGTATTTGGGTAGTCACTTTACACCTGATGCCCTTGTTCACCTAGCAGTAAGTAGGTAACTGGGTGGTAGTGGACTGCTGTGGGTGGCATCCTGGGGGACAAGGTTGAAGGATCACAATGGAAATAAGACAGACAGTCCTAGATGACCCACTGACTTTCTTGGGTTACCCCTGGGTTACCCTGGGTGGCTAACCCTCCCCTGGGTTACCCTGGGTGACTAACCCTCGCTTGGGTTACCCTGGGTGACTAACCTTCCGCTGGGTTACCCTAGGTGACTAACCCTTCCCTGGGTTACGATGGGTGACTAACCCTGGGTTACCCAGGGTGGCTAACCCTCCCCTGGGTTACCCTGGGTGACTAACCCTCCCCTGGGTTACCCTGGGTGACTAACCCTCCCCTGGGTTACCTTGGGTGACTAACCCTCCCCTGAATTACCCTGGGTGACTAACCCTCCCCTGGGTTACCCTGGATGACTAACCCTCCCCTGGGTTACCCTGAGAGACCAACCCTTCCCTGGGTTACTCTGGGAGACTAACCCTCCCCTGGGTTACACTGGGTGACCAACCCTCCCCTGGGTTACTCTGGGAGACTAACCCTCCCCTGGGTTACCCTGGGAGACTAACCCACCCATGGGTTACCCTGGGTGACTAACCCTCCCCTGGGTTACCCTGGGTAGCTAATCCTTCCCTGGGTTACCCTGGGTGACTAACCCTTTCCTGGGTTACCCTGGGAGACTAACCCTCCCCTGAGTTACCCTGGGTGTCTAACCCTCCCCTGGGTTACCCTGGGTGACCAACCCTCCCCTGGGTTACCATGGGAGACTAACCCTCCCATGGGTTACCCTGGGTGACTAACCCTCCCCTGGGTGACTAACCCTCCCCTTGGTTACCGTGGGAGACTAACCCTCCCCTGGGTTACCCTGGGTGACTAACCCTCCCCTGGGTTACCCTGGGTGACTAACCCTCCCCTGGGTTACCCTGGGTGACTAACCCTCCCCTGGGTTACCCTGGGTGACTAACCCTCCCCTGGGTTACCCTGGGTGACTAACCCTCCCCTGGGTTACCCTGGGTGACTAACCCTCCCCTGGGTTACCCTGGGTGACTAACCCTCCCCTGGGTTACCCTGGGTGACTAACCCTCCCCTGGGTGACTAACCCTCCCCTGGGTTACCCTGGGTGACTAACCCTCCCCTGGGTTACCCTGGGTGACTAACCCTCCCCTGGGTTACCCTGGGTGACTAACCCTCCCCAGGTTATCCTGGGTGACTAACCTTCCCCTGGGTTATCCTGGGTAACTAACCCTCCCCAGGTTATCCTGGGTGACTAACCCTCCCCTGGTTATCCTGGGTGACTAACCCTCCCCTGGGTTATCCTGGGTGATTAACCCTTCCCTGGGTTACCCTGGGTGACTAACCCTCCCCAGGTTATCCTTGGTGACTAACCCTCCCCTGGGTTTCCCTGGGTGGCTAACCCTCCCCTGGGTTACCCTGGGTGACTATCCCTCCCATGGGTTACCCTGGGTGACTAACCCTCCCCTGGGTTACCCTGGGAGACTAACCCTCCCCTGAGTTACCCTGGGTGACTAATCCTCTCATGGGTTACCCTGGGTGACTAACCCTCCCCTGGGTTACCCTGGGTGACTGACCCTCCCCTGGGTTACCCTGGGTGACTAACCCTCCCCTGGGTTACTCCTGGGTGACTAACCCTCCCCTGGGTTACCTGGGTGACTAACCCTCCCCTGGGTTACTCCTGGGTGACTAATCCTCCCCTGGGTTACCCTGGGTGACTAACCCTCCCCTGGGTTACCCTGGGTGACTAACCCTCCCCTGAGTGACCCTGGGTGACTAACCCTCCCCTGGGTTACCCTGGGTGACTAACCCTCCCCTGGGTTACCCTGGGTGACTGACCCTCCCCTGGGTTACCCTGGGTGACTAACCCTCCCCTGGGTTACCCTGGGTGACTAACCCTCCCCTGGGTGACTAATCCTCCCCTGGGTTACCCTGGGTGACTAACCCTCCCCTGGGATACCCTGGGTGACTAACCCTCCCCTGGGTTACCCTGGTGATTAACCCTCCCCTGGGTTTCCCTGGGTGACTAACCCTCCCCTGGGTGACTAACCCTCTCCTGGGTTACCCTGGGTGACTAACCCTCCCCTGGGTTACCCTGGGTGACTAACCCTCCCCTGGGTTACCCTGGGTGACTAACCCTCCCCTGGGTTACCCTGGGTGACTAACCCTCCCCTGGGTTACCCTGGGTGACTAACCCTCCCCTGGGTTACCCTGGGTGACTAACCCTCCCCTGGGTTACCCTGGGTGACTAACCCTCCCCTGGGTGACTAACCCTCCCCTGGGTTACCCTGGGTGACTAACCCTCCCCTGGGTGGCTAACCCTCCCCTGGGTGACTAACCCTCCCCAGGGTTACCCTGGGTGACTAACCCTCCCCTGGGTTACCCTGGTGATTAACCCTCCCCTGGGTTACCCTGGGTGACTAACCCTCCCCTGGGTTACCCTGGGTGACTAACCCTACCCAGGTTACCCTGGGTGACTAACCCTCCCCTGGGTTACCCTGGGTGACTAACCCTCCCCTGGGTTACCCTGGGTGACTAACCCTCCCCTGGGTTACCCTGGGTGACTAACCCTCCCCTGGGTTACCCTGGGTGACTAACCCTTCCCTGGGTTACCCTGGGTGACTAACCCTCCCCTGGGTTACCCTGGGTGACTAACCCTCCCCTGGGTTACCCTGGGTGACTAACCCTCCCCTGGGTGGCTAACCCTCCCCTGGGTGACTAACCCTCCCCTGGGTTACCCTGGGTGACTAACCCTCCCCTGGGTTACCCTGGGTGACTAACCCTCCCCTGGGTGACTAACCCTTCCCTGGGTTACCCTGGGTGACTAACCCTCCCCTGGGTTACCCTGGGTGACTAACCCTCCCCTGGGTGGCTAACCCTCCCCTGGGTTACCCTGGGTGGCTAACCCTCCCCTGGGTTACCCTGGGTGACTAACCCTTCCCTGGGTTACCCTGGGTAACTAACCCTCCCCTGGGTTACCCTGGGTGACTAACCCTGCCCTGGGTGGCTAACCCTCCCCTGGGTGACTAACCCTCCCCTGGGTTACCCTGGGTGACTAACCCTCCCCTGGGTTACCTGGGTGACCCTCCCCTGGGTTACCCTGGGTGACTAACCCTCCCCTGGGTTACCCTGGGTGACTAACCCTCAACTGGGTTACCCTGGGTAACTAACCCTCCCCTGGATTACCCTGGGTGACTAACCCTCCCCTGAGCTACCCTGGGTGACTAACCCTCCCCTGGGTTACCCTGGGTGACTAACCCTCCCCTGGGTTACCCTGGGAGCCTAACCCTCCCCTGGGTGACTAACCCTCCCCTGAGTTACCCTGGGTGACTAACCCTCCCCTGGTTAACCTGGGTGACTAACCCTCCCCTGAGTTACCCTGGGTGACTAACCCTCCCCTGGGTTACCCTGGGTGACTAACCCTCCCTGGTTACCCTGGGTGACTAACCCTCCCCTGGGTTACCCTGGGTGACTAACCCTCTGCCCTGGGTTACTCCTGGGTGACTAACCCTCCCCTGGGTTACCCTGGGTGACTAACCCTCCCCTGGGTTACCCTGGGTGACTAACCCTCCCCTGGGTTATCCTGGGTGATTAACCCTCCCCTGGGTTACCCTGGGTGACTAACCCTCCCCTGGGTTACCCTGGGTGACTAACCCTGCCCTGTCTTACCCTGGGTGACTTACCCTCCCCTGGGTTACCCTGGGTGACTAACCCTCCCCTGGGTTACCCTGGGTGACTAACCCTCCCCTGGGTTATCCTGGGTGACCCCTGGGTTACCCTGGGTAACCCTCCCCTGGGTTATCCTGGGTGACTACCCCTCCCGTGGGTTACCCTGGGTGACTAACCCTCCCCTGGGTTACCCTGGGTGACTAACCCTCCCCTGGGTGACTAACCCTCCCCTGGGTTACCCTGGGTGACTAACCCTCCCCTGGGTTACCCTGGGTGACTAACCCTCCCCTGGGTTACCCTGGGTGACTAACCCTCCCCTGGGTGGCTAACCCTCCCCTGGGTGACTAACCCTCCCCTGGGTGACTAACCCTCCCCTGGGTTACCCTGGGTGACTAACCCTCCCCTGGGTTACCCTGGGTGACTAACCCTCCCCTGGGTTACCCTGGGTGACTAACCCTCCCCTGGGTTACCCTGGGTGACTAACCCTCCCCTGGGTTACCCTGGGTGACTAACCCTCCCCTGGGTTACCCTGGGTGACTAACCCTCCCCTGGGTTACCCTGGGTGACTAACCCTCCCCTGGGTTACCCTGGGTGACTAACCCTCCCCTGGGTTACCCTGGGTGACTAACCCTCCCCTGGGTTACCCTGGGTGACTAACCCTCCCCTGGGTTACCCTGGGTGACTAACCCTCCCCTGGGTTACCCTGGGTGACTAACCCTCCCCTGGGTTACCCTGGGTGACTAACCCTCCCCTGGGTTACCCTGGGTGACTAACCCTCCCCTGGGTTACCCTGGGTGACTAACCCTCCCCTGGGTTACCCTGGGTGACTAACCCTCCCCTGGGTTACCCTGGGTGACTAACCCTCCCCTGGGTTATCCTGGGTGACTAACCCTCCCCTGGGTGACTAACATTCCCCTGGGAGACTAACCCTCCCCTGGGTTACCCTGGGTGACTAACCCTCCCCTGGGTTACCCTGGGTGACTAACCCTCCCCTGGGTTACCCTGGGTGACTAACCCTCCCCTGGGTTACCCTGGGTGACTAACCCTCCCCTGGGTTACCCTGGGTGACTAACTAACTAACCCGCCCCTGGGTTACCCTGGGTGACTAACCCTCCCCTGGGTTACCCTGGGTGACTAACCCTCCCCTGGGTTACCCTGGGTGACTAACCCTCCCCTGGGTTACCCTGGGTGACTAACCCTCCCCTGGGTTACCCTGGGTGACTAACCCTCCCCTGGGTTACCCTGGGTGACTAACCCTCCCCTGGGTTACCCTGGGTGACTAACCCTCCCCTGGGTTACCCTGGGTGACTAATCCTCCCCTGGGTTACCCTGGGTGACTAACCCTCCCCTGGGTGACTAATCCTCCCCTGGGTGAATTAGTTGTGTTGACATAGATAAAAAAAAATCTTAGCTTTTAAGAATAACTTTGAAATTATTTATAGAGTAAATTGCTATTATTTCTTTTGTTAAGTAATATTTTTACTGTTTTATGAGGTTAATTCCTGTTATTGTTACTGTTGATGCTGTTACTGTTGTTGCTGTTACTGTTGTTGCTGTTACTGTTACTGTTGTTGTTACTGTTGTTGCTGTTACTGTTGTTGCTGTTACTGTTGTTGCTGTTACTGTTGTTGCTGTTACTGTTGTTGCTGTTACTGTTGTTACTGTTGTTGCTGTTACTGTTGTTGCTGTTACTGTTGTTGCTGTTACTGTTGTTGCTGTTACTGTTGTTGCTGTTACTGTTGTTGCTGTTACTGTTGTTACTGTTGTTGCTGTTACTGTTGCTGTTACTGTTGTTGCTTTTGCTGTTTTTACTGTTGTTGCTGTTACTGTTGTTTCTGTTACTGTTGTTGCTGTTACTGTTGTTGCTTTTGCTGTTTTTACTGTTGTTGCTGTTACTGTTGTTGCTGTTACTGTTGTTGCTTTTGCTTTTTTTACTGTTGTTGCTGTTACTGTTGTTGCTTTTGCTGTTTTTACTGTTGTTGCTTTTGTTGTTGTTACTGTTGTTGCTGTTACTGTTGTTGCTTTTGCTGTTTTTACTGTTGTTGCTGTTACTGTTGTTGCTTTTGTTGTTGTTGCTTTTACTGTTGTTGCTTTTGTTGTTGTTACTGTTGGTTTTTGCTGTTGTTGTTTTTTGCTGTTGTTTTTTGCTGTTGTTACTGTTGATTTTTGCTGTTACTGTTGTTTTTTTGCTGTTCTTGTCGTTGTTGTTGTTATTGCTATTGTTGCCGCTGTTGCTGTTAGTGCTATTGTTGTTGTTGTTTTTGTTGATGTTGCTGCTGTTGCTGTTGTTACTTTTGCTGATGCTACTGTTGTTTTTGCTGTTGTTGTTGTTACTATTTTTTGCTATTGTTTTTGCTGTTCTTGTCGCTGTTGTTGTTATTGCTATTGTTGCTGCTGTTATTGTATTTGTTGCTGTCGTTGCTGTTATACTTGCAGGTGAACCTCGAAACAAAAGCAGCTTCAAAGACGCATTAAACAAAAGCAGGTCGATAAAAATTCACTCCGTGCACTAATTAATAAAGTCGGACGCTGCCTCCGAGATTACACTCACTTCTCTATCTCCTGGTAAACGAGAAAAACGACAGATATTTAGCGTGGGTTAACGAGTGTTGTTGGGTCCCTCCCTGGCAACACTCACCACCAAGAAGGATGCACAACACACGCGAAAAATGTAAGTGGGGTGTTGTTTAGCACGGAAAATGTGTGGAATAGAAAGTGGGATGTTGCTAAATACGGAAAACGGGTGGAATAGAAAGTGGGATGTTGCTTAATACAGAAAATGGGTGGAAGAGAAAGTGGGATGTTGCTTAATACGGAAAACGGGTGGAATAGAAAGTGGGATGCTGCTTAATACAGAAAATGGGTGGAAGAGAAAGTGGGATGTTGCTTAATACGGAAAACGGGTGGAATAGAAAGTGGGATGCTGCTTAATACAGAAAATGGGTGGAAGAGAAAGTGGGATGTTGCTTAATACGGAAAACGGGTGGAATAGAAAGTGGGATGTTGCTAAATACGGAAAACGGGTGGAATAGAAAGTGGGATGTTGCTAAATACGGAAAACGGGTGGAACAGAAAGTGGGATGTTGCTAAATACGGAAAACGGGTGGAATAGAAAGTGGGATGTTGCTTAATACGGAAAACGGGTGGAACAGAAAGTGGGATGTTGCTTAATACGGAAAACGGGTGGAATAGAAAGTGGGATGTTGCTTAATACGGAAAACGGGTGGAATAGAAAGTGGGATGTTGCTTAATACGGAAAACGGGTGGAATAGAAAGTGGGATGTTGCTTAATACGGAAAACGGGTGGAATAGAAAGTGGGATGTTGCTTAATACGGAAAACGGGTGGAATAGAAAGTGGGATGTTGCTAAATACGGAAAACGGGTGGAATAGAAAGTGGGATGTTGCTAAATACGGAAAACGGGTGGAATAGAAAGTGGGATGTTGCTTAATACGGAAAACGGGTGGAATAGAAAGTGGGATGTTGCTAAATACGGAAAACGGGTGGAATAGAAAGTGGGATGTTGCTAAATACGGAAAACGGGTGGAATAGAAAGTGGGATGTTGCTAAATACGGAAAACGGGTGGAATAGAAAGTGGGATGTTGCTAAATACGGAAAACGGGTGGAATAGAAAGTGGGATGTTGCTAAATACGGAAAACGGGTGGAATAGAAAGTGGGATGTTGCTTAATACGGAAAACGGGTGGAATAGAAAGTGGGATGTTGCTAAATACGGAAAACGGGTGGAATAGAAAGTGGGATGTTGCTAAATACGGAAAACGGGTGGAATAGAAAGTGGGATGTTGCTAAATACGGAAAACGTGTGGAATAGAAAGTGGGATGTTGCTTAATACGGAAAACGGGTGCAATAGAAAGTGGGATGTTGCTTAATACAGAAAACGGGTGGAATAGAAAGTGGGATGTTGCTTAATACAGAAAACGGGTGGAATAGAAAGTGGGATGTTGCTAAATACGGAAAACGGGTGGAATAGAAAGTGGGATGTTGCTAAATACGGAAAACGGGTGGAATAGAAAGTGGGATGTTGCTAAATACGGAAAACGGGTGGAATAGAAAGTGGGATGTTGCTTAATACGGAAAACGGGTGGAATAGAAAGTGGGATGTTGCTTAATACAGAAAACGGGTGGAATAGAAAGTGGGATGTTGCTTAATACAGAAAACGGGTGGAATAGAAAGTGGGATGTTGCTTAATACAGAAAACGGGTGGAATAGAAAGTGGGATGTTGCTTAATACAGAAAACGGGTGGAATAGTAAGTGGGATGTTGCTTAATACAGAAAACGGGTGGAATAGAAAGTGGGATGTTGCTAAATACGGAAAACGGGTGGAATAGAAAGTGGGATGTTGCTAAATACGGAAAACGGGTGGAATAGAAAGTGGGATGTTGCTAAATACGGAAAACGGGTGGAATAGAAAGTGGGATGTTGCTTAATACGGAAAACGGGTGGAATAGAAAGTGGGATGTTGCTTAATACAGAAAACGGGTGGAATAGAAAGTGGGATGTTGCTTAATACAGAAAACGGGTGGAATAGAAAGTGGGATGTTGCTTAATACAGAAAACGGGTGGAATAGAAAGTGGGATGTTGCTTAATACAGAAAACGGGTGGAATAGAAAGTGGGATGTTGCTTAATACAGAAAACGGGTGGAATAGAAAGTGGGATGTTGCTTAATACAGAAAACGGGTGGAATAGAAAGTGGGATGTTGCTTAATACAGAAAACGGGTGGAATAGAAAGTGGGATGTTGCTTAATACAGAAAACGGGTGGAATAGAAAGTGGGATGTTGCTTAATACAGAAAACGGGTGGAATAGAAAGTGGGATGTTGCTTAATACAGAAAACGGGTGGAATAGAAAGTGGGATGTTGCTTAATACAGAAAACGGGTGGAATAGAAAGTGGGATGTTGCTTAATACAGAAAACGGGTGGAATAGAAAGTGGGATGTTGCTTAATACAGAAAACGGGTGGAATAGAAAGTGGGATGTTGCTTAATACAGAAAACGGGTGGAATAGAAAGTGGGATGTTGCTTAATACAGAAAACGGGTGGAATAGAAAGTGGGATGTTGCTTAATACAGAAAACGGGTGGAATAGAAAGTGGGATGTTGCTTAATACAGAAAACGGGTGGAATAGAAAGTGGGATGTTGCTTAATACAGAAAACGGGTGGAATAGAAAGTGGGATGTTGCTTAATACAGAAAACGGGTGGAATAGAAAGTGGGATGTTGCTTAATACAGAAAACGGGTGGAATAGAAAGTGGGATGTTGCTTAATACAGAAAACGGGTGGAATAGAAGTGGGATGTTGCTTAATACGGAAAACGGGTGGAATAGAAGTGGGATGTTGCTTAATACGGAAAACGGGTGGAATAGAATGTGGGATGTTGCTAAATACGGAAAATGGGTAGAAATGAAAATGGGAAGCAAAGAAAATGGGCACAGTGTTCACACTTGAGGTGAACAGTGTTCACACTTGAGGTGAACAGTGTTCACACTTGAGGTGAACACAGTGTTCACACTTGAGGTGAACAGTGTTCACACTTGAGGTGAACACAGTGTTCACACTTGAGGTGAACACAGTGTTCACCCTTGAGGTGAACGCAGTGTTCACACTTGAGGTGAACACAGTGTTCACACTTGAGGTGAACACAGTGTTCACACTTGAGGTGAACACAGTGTTCACACTTGAGGTGAACAGTGTTCACACTTGAGGTGAACACAGTGTTCACACTTGAGGTGAACGCAGTGTTCACACTTGAGGTGAACACAGTGTTCACACTTGAGGTGAACACAGTGTTCACACTTGAGGTGAACACAGTGTTCACACTTGAGGTGAACACAGTGTTCACACTTGAGGTGAACACAGTGTTCACACTTGAGGTGAACACAGTGTTCACACTTGAGGTGAACACAGTGTTCACACTTGAGGTGAACACAGTGTTCACACTTGAGGTGAACACAGTGTTCACACTTGAGGTAAGCACAGTGTTCACCACACACGCACACACACACCATACAAACACACACACCCATATATATATATATATATATATATATATATATATATATATATATATATATATATATACACACAAACACTGATCTCTGGCTGAAGGAGACTCGAACCTACGAACCTTGGAACAAGGTACGCATTGCTCTACCATTCTCACCACACTGAACCAATACAGGGGATGAGATGTAGAGCTGTAAGCCTTCTCCCTGAAAGCTGGCTGCCTGGGATCAACGTCTAGCATTGTGCTAGGCGCCAAGGTATTGGTCCAGTGTGGTGAGAATGGTATAGCACTGCGTACCTTCTTCCAAGGTTCGTAGGTTCGAGTCTCCTTCAGCCAGAGATCAGTGTTTGTACATATATATATGTCGTGCCAAATAGGTAAAACTTGCGATTTTGGCTTAAATAGCAAAGCTCTTCTTCTCGAATAAGACAAGCGAAAATTTGTATATGCAATAATTTCGCAAAAATCATTCTGTACCTAACGAGAAAAATATATTTCATTGTGTTTGTTTATTATTAAATTATTGTAAACTTATCTAAAATATATTTACCTGGATTAGGCTAAATTAATTTGCGCTGTTGTAATAAGGTTAGGTAAGTTTCCTAAGGTTCTTTTGGTACAAAATTATTAATTTTTACATTAACATAAATGAAAAAAAATATAACTTTAAACATCTAAGAGAAAATTTTAGAAAAGACTTAATTTTAAATGGGGAGAGAAACTTAAGACGACTTCGCTCCGACCTGGACCATTTGTGTATTGTTCCAGTCACGGTATTGTTTCATTTTGTTCCTTAAAATTCTAGATTATTTAATATTCTCAGCAGGTGAATACCACCACTGACAGACGAGAATTGTTTATCAGCTGGCCCAAGCTGACGTGAATCACTGAGTTCAAAGATGGAGACCAGGTCTACCAACATTGATTATGTTGATAAATGAGACACCTGTGCAACATTATGGTATCTTGATGTTGCACAAATTTCTCATTTATCAACTTGTTGGTTTTGCAAACCAATTATTGACAACAGTGAATATTTTCATTCCGCAGCCTGGAACACTGATCTGGAATATTGATCTGGAACTTTGATCTGGAACATTGATCTGGAACTTTGATCTGGAACATTGATCTGGAACATTGATCTGGAACATTGATCTGGAACACTGGAAGTATATTGTTTCCTGAGTTCAAAGATGGAGACCAGGTCTACCAACATTGATTATGTTGATGATCTGGAACATTGATCTGGAACATTGATGTGGAACACTGATCTGGAACACTGATCTGGAACACTGATCTGGAACATTGATCTGGAACATTGATCTGGAACACTGATCTGGAACACTGATCTGGAACAATGATCTGGAACACTGATCTGGAACATTGATCTGGAACATTGATGTGGAACATGGTTTAGCGTCTGACAATGAGAGGACGTTATTCTCTCAGCCTAAGGCCTACCTTGGCACTGTTTTTGTTGTCTCCACCTCGCCATTACCTGGTCACTTTTATACAGGTGTTTAGGCGACTTAGGTGATAATAGGTGGTTAGGATCTCAGAACTATAATTACAGAGCCTGTTGGGTCTTGCCACGACTCACTGATCCTCAAGACTGAGTCTTTCTTGCTCAGTTTCACGGTGGACCACCTATGTGTCCGACATTCTGCTCGCTTCCACCGCTACTGAGTATGACTTTACCTCGCACAGGACCTCATCAGAGGTGTTGAAAACAAAGTCGTTCATAAGCAGCGGCTGCAGCAGCGTAGTGAAGTCGACGGCTCCCGTCACCACAACAACACCTTAAAAGAACGTCCTGTTGCCCTATAATCCTGGTAGCTGTCACTGTTCCCTAGACGAGCACAACACCTTGTTAGTCGCTACATGCTGGAAACTGATACAAACATCTATGTACATTAAGTATACACATAACTTTAATTCCTTGTATACTTCTAGGTCTTAATATTCTAATATTTCCTATCAACACTAGGAGATCTGGTCTGAGACTCGTCCTCGGGGGATATAATTCCAAGACCCACTAACGGGTAACAGAAGCCTGAAACACTGCGATATACAGATTCAGTTCGATGAGGTTCGGCAGTAATGTCCCGGTCCGGGTCTTGTGTAGTAAAAAATCTTGTCTTAGCTTGTAAATTATGATATTTTTCTTATATTTGCAGGTGATATTGCTTTTGGTGGAGGCAGATAATGCTTGTGGAACTGCTTCTCATATGTGGCCTGGCTGGCGAAGCTCTCGCTTCACACGCGGAGATCCCGGGTTCGATTCCCGGAGGGGTGGAAACATTTCGACGCGCTTCCATACACCTGATGTCCTGTTCGCCTACCAGCAAATAAGTACCTGGGTGTTAGTCGACTGGTGTGGGTTGCATCCTGGGAGACAAGGTTGAAGGATCACAATGGAAATGATACAGAGAGTCCTCGATGGGTGGCTAACCCTCCGGGCTTAAAAATCCTAGCGAAATCTTATCTTGGTTACCCGGCTCCGACAGTTCTGGTATTCTTTGGAAGACATTGTTATTGTCCTCGCGTGTTAACTCGAAGCTGCGTACGCAATAATGTTGCCAACTGGTAGGGGCAGGTTGTGGAAGCAGGCCGTGGTGGTTAGTGATGGTGCAGGCTGGTGGTGGAGATAGGTGGTAGAAGAGGAAGGTGACGGTGGAAGTAGGTAGTTGGAAAGGCAGGTGGTGGTGAAGGCAGGTAGTGGTGGTGGTGGTGAAGGCAGGTAGTGGTGGTGGTGGTGAAGGCAGGTAGTGGTGGTGGTGGTGAAGGCAGGTAGTGGTGGTGGTGGTGAAGGCAGGTAGTGGTGGTGGTGGTGAAGGCAGGTAGTGGTGGTGAAGGCAGGTAGTGATGGTGGTGTTGTAGGCAGAAAGTGGTGGTGGTGGTGAAGGCAGGTAGTGGTGGTGGTGGTGAAGGCAGGTAGTGGTGGTGGTGGTGAAGGCAGGTAGTGGTGGTGGTGGTGAAGGCAGGTAGTGGTGGTGGTGGTGAAGGCAGGTAGTGGTGGTGGTGGTGAAGGCAGGTAGTGGTGGTGGTGGTGAAGGCAGGTAGTGGTGGCGAAGTCAGGTAGTGGTGGTGGTGGTGAAGGGAGGTAGTGATGGTGGTGGTGGTGGTGAAGGCAAGTAGTGATGGTGGTGGTGAAGGCAGGTAGTGGTGGTGGTGGTGAAGGCAGGTAGTGGTGGCGAAGGCAGGTAGTGGTGGTGGTGGTGAAGGGAGGTAGTGGTGGTGGTGGTGAAGGCAGGTAGTGGTGGTGGTGGTGAAGGCAGGTAGTGATGGTGGTGGTGAAGGCAGGAAGTGGTGGTGGTGGTGAAGGCAGGTAGTGGTGGTGATGAAAGTAGGTAGTGGTGGTGGTGGTGAAGGCAGGTAGTGGTGGTGAAGGCAGGTAGTGGTGGTGACGGTGAAGGTAGGTAGTGGTGGTGGTGAAGGCAGGTAGTGGTGGTGGTGAAGGCAGGTAGTGGTGGTGACGGTGAAGGTAGGTAGTGGTGGTGGTGAAGGCAGGTAGTGGTGGTGGTGAAGGCAGGTAGCGGTGGTGAAGGCAGGTTGTGGTGGTGGTGAAGGCAGGTTGTGGTGGTGGTGAAGGCAGGTAGTGGTGGTGGTGGTGAAGGCAGGTAGTGGTGGTGGTGGTGAAGGCAGGTAATGGTGAAGGCAAATAGTGGTGGTGGTGGTGAAGGCAGGTAGTGGTGGTGGTGGTGAAGGCAGGTAGTGGTGATGGTGGTGAAGGCAGGTAGTGGTGGTGGTGAAGGCAGGTAGTGGTTGTGGTGGGGAAGGTAGGTAGTGGTGGTGGTGGTGGTGGTGAAAGCAGGTAGTGATAGCGATTGTGAAGGCAGGTAGTAGTGGTGGTGGTGGTGGTGATGGTAGCGGTGAAGGCAGGTTGTGGTGGTGGTGGTGGTGAAGGTAGGTAGTGGTGGTGGTGGTGAAGGCAGGTGGTGGTGGTGAAGGCAGGTAGTGATGGTGAAGGCAGGTAGTGGTGGTGGTGGTGAAGGCACGTAGTGGTGGTGAAGGCAGGTAGTAATGGTGGTGGTGGTGGTGGTGGTGGTGGCAGTGGTGAAGGGAGATTGCGGTGGTGGTGGTGAAGGTAGGTAGTGGTGGTGGCGAAGGCAGGTAGTGGTGGTGGTGGTGGTGGTGAAGGCAGGTAGTGGTGGTGGTGAAGGCAGGTAGTGGTGGTGAAGGCAGGTTGTGGTGGTGGTGAAGGCAGGTAGTGGTGGTGGTGGTGAAGGCAGGTAGTGGTGGTGGTGGTGAAGGTAGGTAGTGGTGGTGGTGGTGGTCGTGAAGGCAGGTAGTGGTGGTGGTGGTGAAGGCAGGTAGTAGTGGTGGGGGTGAAGGCAGGTAGTGGTGGTGGTGAAGGCAGGTAGTGGTGGTGAAGGCAGGTTGTGGTGGTAGTGAAGGCAGGCAGTGGTGGTGGTGGTGAAGGCAGATAATGGTGGTGGTGGTGAAGTCAGGTAGTGGTGGAGGTGGTGGTGAAGGCAAGTAGTGGTGGTGGTGGTGAAGGCAGGTAGTGGTGGTGGTGGTGGTGAAGGCAGGTAGTGGTGGTGGTGGTGAAGTCAGGTAGTGGTGGTGGTGGTGAAGGCAGGTAGTGGTGGTGGTGGTGAAGGCAGGTAGTGGTGGTGATGAAAGTAGGTGGTGATGGTGGTGAAGGCAGGTAGTGGTGGTGGTGGTGAAGGCAGGTAGTGGTGGTGGTGAAAGTAGGTAGTGGTGGTGGTGGCGGTGAAGGCAGGTAGTGGTGGTGGTGGTGAAGTCAGGTAGTGGTGGTGGTGGTGAAGGCAGGTAGTGGTGGTGATGAAAGTAGGTGGTGATGGTGGTGAAGGCAGGTAGTGGTGGTGGTGAAGGCAGGTAGTGGTGGTGGTGGGGAAGGTAGGTAGTGGTGGTGGTGGTGGTGGTGAAAGCAGGTAGTGATAGCGATTGTGAAGGCAGGTAGTAGAGGTGGTGGTGAAGGCAGGTAGTAGTGGTGGTGGTGATGGTGGTGGTAGCGGTGAAGGCAGGTTGTGGTGGTGGTGGTGGTGAAGGTAGGTAGTGGTGGTGGTGGTGAAGGCAGGTAGTGATGGTGGTGGTGAAGGCAGGTAGTGGTGGTGGTGGTGAAGGCAGGTAGTGGTGGTGGTGGTGAAGGCACGTAGTGGTGGTGAAGGCAGGTAGTAATGGTGGTGGTGGTGGTGGTCGTGGTGGCAGTGGTGAAGGGAGATTGCGGTGGTGGTGGTGAAGGTAGGTAGTGGTGGTGGCGAAGGCAGGTAGTGGTGGTGGTGGTGGTGAAGGCAGGTAGTGGTGGTGGTGAAGGCAGGTAGTGGTGGTGAAGGCAGGTAGTGGTGGTGGTGGTGAAGGCAGGTAGTGGTGGTGGTGGTGAAGGCAGGTAGTGGTGGTGGTGGTGAAGGTAGGTAGTGGTGGTGGTGGTGGTGGTGAAGGCAGGTAGTGGTGGTGGTGGTGAAGGCAGGTAGTGGTGGTGGGGGTGAAGGCAGGTAGTGGTGGTGGTGAAGGCAGGTAGTGGTGGTGAAGGCAGGTTGTGGTGGTGGTGAAGGCAGGCAGTGGTGGTGGTGGTGGTGGTGGTGAAGGCAGGTAATGGTGGTGGTGGTGAAGTCAGGTAGTGGTGGAGGTGGTGGTGAAGGCAAGTAGTGGTGGTGGTGAAGGCAGGTAGTGGTGGTGGTGGTGGTGAAGGCAGGTAGTGGTGGTGGTGGTGAAGTCAGGTAGTGGTGGTGGTGGTGAAGGCAGGTAGTGGTGGTGGTGGTGAAGGCAGGTAGCGGTGGTGATGAAAGTAGGTGGTGATGGTGGTGAAGGCAGGTAGTGGTGGTGGTGAAAGTAGGTAGTGGTGGTGGTGGTGGTGAAGGCAGGTAGTGGTGGTGGTGAAGGCAGGTAGTGGTGCTGGTGGTGAAGGCAGGTAGTGGTGCTGGTGGTGAAGGCAGGTAGTGGTGGTGAAGGCAGGTTGTGGTGGTGAAGGCAGGTTGTGGTGGTGGTGAAGGCAGGTAGTGGTGGTGGTGGTGAAGGCAGGTAGTGGTTGTGGTGGTGGTGGTGGTGAAGGCCCAGTAGTGGTGGTGGTGGTGAAGGTAAGCAGTGGTGGTGGTGAAGGCAGGTAGTGGTGGTGGTGGTGAAGGCAGGTAGTAGTAGTGGTGGTGGTGGTGGTGAAGGCAGGTAGCAGTGGTGGTGGTGGTGGTGAAGGCAGGTAGTGGCGGTGTGGTGAAGGCAGGTAGTGGTGGTGGTGGTGGTGGTGAAGGCAGGTAGTGGTGGTGGTAAAGGCAGTAGCAGGGGTTGTGGTGGTGGTAAAGGCAGTAGCAGTGGTTGTGGTGGTGGTAAAGGCAGTAGCAGGGGTTGTGGTGGTGGTAAAGGCAGTAGCAGTGGTTGTGGTGGTGGTAAAGGTAGTAGCAGTGGTGGTGGTGGTGTAAGCAAGTAGTGGTGATGGTGGTGAAGGCAGGTAGTGGTGGTGGTGGTGGTGAAGGCAGGTAATGGTGGCGGTGTTGAAGGCAGGTAGTAGTTGTGGTGGTGGTGGTAAAGGCAGGTTGTGGTGGTGGTGGTGAAGGCAGGGAGTAGTAGTGGTGGTGATGGTGGTGAAGGCAGGTAGTGGTGGTGGTGAAGGCAGGTAGTGGTTGTGGTGGGGAAGGTAGGTAGTGGTGGTGGTGAAGGCAGGTAGTGGTGGTGTTGGTGAAGGTAGGTAGTGGTGGTGGTGGTGGTGGTGAAGGCAGGGAGTAGTAGTGGTGGTGAAGGCAGGTAGTGGTTGTGGTGGGGAAGGTAGGTAGTGGTGGTGGTGGTGGTGGTGAAAGCAGGTAGTGATAGCGATTGTGAAGGCAGGTAGTAGAGGTGGTGGTGAAGGCAGGTAGTGGTGGTGAAGGCAGGTAGTAGTGGTGGTGGTGGTGGGAGCGGTGAAGGCAGGTTGTGGTGGTGGTGGTGGTGGTGGTGAAGGTAGGTAGTGGTGGTGTTGGTGAAGGCAGGTGGTGGTGGTGAAGGCAGGTAGTGATGGTGGTGGTGGTGGTGGTGAAGGTAGGTAGTGGTGGTGTTGGTGAAGGCAGGTGGTGGTGGTGAAGGCAGGTAGTGATGGTGGTGGAGAAGGCAGGTAGTGGTGGTGGTGGTGAAGGCAGGTAGTGGTGGTGGTGGTGGTGGTGGTGGTGGTGAAGGCACGTAGTGGTGGTGAAGGCAGGTAGTAGTGGTGGTGAAGGCAGGTAGTAGTGGTAGTGGTGGTGGTGGTAGTGGTGAAGGGAGATTGCGGTGGTGGTGGTGAAGGTAGGTAGTGGTGGTGGCGAAGGCAAGTAGTGGTGGTGAAGGCAGGTTGTGGTGGTGGTGAAGGCAGGTAGTGGTGGTGGTGAAGGCAGGTAGTGGTGGTGGTGAAGGCAGGTAGTGGTGGTGGTGGTGAAGGCAGGTAGTGGTGGTGAAGGTAGGTAGTAGTGGTGAAAGCAGGTAGTGGTGGTGGTGGTGAAGGCAGGTAATGGTGGTGGGGGTGAAGGCAGGTAGTGGTGGTGGTGAAGGCAGGTTGTGGTGGTGGTGAAGGCAGGTAGTGGTGGTGGTGGTGAAGGCAGGTAGTGGTGGTGGTGGTGAAGGCAGGTAGTGGTGGTGGTGGTGAAGGCAGGTAGTGGTGGTGGTGGTGAAGGCAGGTAGTGGTGGTGGTGGTGAAGGCAGGTAGTGGTGGTGGTGGTGAAGGCAGGTAGTGGTGGTGGTGGTGGTGGTAAAGGCAGGTAGTAGTAGTAGTAGTGATGGTGGTGGTGGTGGTAAAGGCAGGTAGTAGTAGTAGTAGTGATGGTGGTGGTGGTAACAATCTAACATAATTAACACTCAGGTCTCAGGCATTTCTCCTGGGTTCATAATTTGCATTATTCTCCTGCTTGTCACAACGCATCAAGATTCTGTATCTCTGTTCCTGGGTGTGGGGATACACACACACACACACACACACACAGCAGACAGACACGTGGCATTAAACTACAGACCTGTGTCACTAACGTGTGTAGTATGCAAAGTCATGGAGAAGATCATCAGGAGGAGAGTGGTGGAGCACCTGGAAAGAAACAAGTGTATAATCGACAACCAGCACGGTTTCAGGGAAGGAAAATCCTGTGTCACAAACCTACTAGAGTTTTATGACAAGTTGTAAGACAAGAGAGAGAGGGGGGAGGTGTATAGACTGCATTTTCTTGGACTGCAAGAAGGCCTTCGACACAGTTCCTCACAAGAGGTTATTGCAAAAGCTAGAGGATCAGGCACACATAACAGGAAAGGCACTGCAATGGATCAGAGAATATCTATCACGGATGCAACAACGAGTCATTGTACGTGACGAGGTGTCCGAGTGGGCGCCTGTGACAAGCTGGGTTCCACAGGGGTCAGTCCTAGGAGCTGTGTTGTTTTTGGTATATGTGAATGACATAACGAGAGGGATAGACTCAGAAGCATCCTTGTTTGCAGATGATGTGAAGTTAATAAGGAGAATCAAATCGATCGAGGATCAGGGAGAACTACAAAGAGACCTGGACAGGCTACAAGCCTGGTCCAGCAACTGGCTCCTTGAATTTAACCACGCCAAATGCAAAGTCATGAAGATCGAGGAAGGGCAAAGAAGACAGCAGACACAATATAGTCTAGGTGGCCAAAGACTGCAAATCTCACTCAAGGAAAAAGATCTTGGGGTGAGTATAATACCGAGCACATCTCCTGAGGCTCACATCTGTCAGATAACTGCCGTAACTGCAGGATATGGGCGTCTGGCAAACCTAAGGACAGCGTTCCGATACCTCAGTAAGGAATCCTTCAAGACTCTGTACACCATATACGTAAGGCCCATACTGGAGTATGCACCACCAGTTTGGAATCCACACCTGGTCAAGCACGTTCAGAAATTAGAGAAAGTGCAAAGGTTTGCAACAAGACCAGTCCCAGAGCTAAGGTGATTGTCCTTCGAAGAAAGGTTAAGGGAAATTGGCCTGACGACACTGGAGGACAGGAGGGTCAGGGAAAACATGATAACGACATATAAAATACTGCGTGGAATAGACAAGGTGGTCAAAGACAGGATGTTCCAGAGATGGGACACAGAAACAAGGGGTCACAATTGAAAGTTGAAGATTCAGATGAGTCAAAGGAATGTTAGGAAGTACTTCCTCAGTCACAGAGTTGTCAGGCAGTGGAATAGTCTGGCAAGTGATGTAGTGGAGGCGGGAAGAGCTAAGGGGCATGTCCTACGAGGAGAGGTTAAGGGAAATCGATCTGACAACACTGGAGGACAGGAGAAATAGGGACGACATGATAACGATATAGAAAATACTGAGAGGAATTGACAAAGTGGACACAGAAAGTTCCAGAGATGGGACACACTAAAGACTGAGTAACTATTATTTGTGCCTTATGTTTCTAAGTTTGGAAGTATCTTCTCATTCTATGAAGTGTATTGTTACGGAGTGCATTAACCTGCCTAAAGATTAAGATTCGAACCGTAACATGGACACAGTTGAAAGTTGAAGACACAGATGAATCACAGGGATGTTAGGAAGTATTTCTTCAGTCACAGAGTTGTCAGGAAGTGGAATAGTTTGGGAAGCGATGTAGTGGAGGCAGGATCCATACATAGCTTTAAGCAGAGGTATGATAAAGCTCATGGTTCAGGGAGTGACCTAGCAGCGACCAGTGAAGAGGCGGGGCCAGGAGCTATGAATCGACCCTTGCAACCACAACTAGGTGAGTACACACACACACACACACACACACACAGACACACACACACAGACACACACACACACAGACGCACACACACACACAGACGCACACACACACACAGACGCACACACACACACACACACACACACACACACACACACACACACACACACACACACACACACACAAGAAGAACGCAGACGGAGTACAGTCTAGGAGGCCAGAAACTACAAACCTCACTCAAGGAAAAAGATCTTGGGGTGAGTATAACACCAGGCACATCTCCTGAAGCGCACATCAACCAAATAACTGCTGCAGCATATGGGCGCCTAGCAAACCTCAGAACAGCATTCCGACATCTTAATAAGGAATCGTTCAGGACCCTGTACACCGTGTACGTTAGGCCCATATTGGAGTATGCGGCACCAGTTTGGAACCCACACCTAGCCAAGCACGTAAAGAAGCTAGAGAAAGTGCAACGGTTTGCAACAAGACTAGTCCCAGAACTAAGAGGTATGTCCTACGAGGAGAGGTTAAGGGAAATCAACCTGACGACACTGGAGGACAGGAGAGATAGGGGGGACATGATAACGACATACAAAATACTGAGAGGAATTGACAAGGTGGACAAAGACAGGATGTTCCAGAGATGGGACACAGCAACAAGGGGACACAGTTGGAAGTTGAAGACACAGATGAATCACAGGGATATTAGGAAGTATTTCTTCAGCCACAGAGTAGTCAGGAAGTGGAATAGTTTGGGAAGCGATGTAGTGGAGGCAGGATCCATACATAGCTTTAAGCAGAGGTATAAGATAAGATAAGATAAGATTTCGTTCGGATTTTTAACCCCGGAGGGTTAGCCAACCAGGATAACCCAAGAAAGTCAGTGCATCATCAAGGACTGTCTAACTTATTTCCATTGGGGTCCTTAATCTTGTATGATAAAGCTCAAGGTTCAGGGAGAGTGACCTAGTAGCGACCAGTGAAGAGGCGGGGCCAGGAGCTTGGACTCGACCCCTGCAACCTCAACTAGGTGAGTACACACACTCTCTCTCTCTCTCTCTCTCACTCAAAAAAAAAAAATGGTGGGGACTCGCAGGAACCAGGGATCAGATGAGAATGGTTCTGGTAGGGAGGAGTGGATGGAGGAGCAGTGGAAAAGGATGGAACAAGAGTGGGAGAGAAAATTAGGAGAGCTTTCTGAAAAAATGGAGAAAGAGCTTTCTGTGAAATTGGAAAAGAGGTTGGAGAAGGAGATGAAGAATTGGGAGGCACAAGTCGAAACTGCAGTAGCCAGGATAAGGGTCCTAGAAGTTGAGGTGAACAGGCTGAAGCAAGTTACAGGGGCAGTGACCAGAGAAGACACAGCATATGAAACTAAGAGGCCAAACAGGAAGGAAGGAGATATGAATTATGCTAAGGTCATATCAGCCTGCCAAGAAGGGCCAAGGAGTGAAAGGGGAGCGCAGCTGGGAGCAGACAGAGAGGGTGATAGGTCGAATGCAGAGGCACAACCATGCTACCAAGAGCCACTGGAAAAATATCAAGGGAGAAAATGACCACATACAGACAGGATTCAGAGTCACAGAGGGAGAGGCAATGGGAGGTGGAAAGGGCAAAATCAGTGTTTATCCATGGGCTTCAGGAGAGAGAGGAAAGGACACACACTGAAAGACGGCAGTGTGAGGGAAAAGTTCAACAGATAGGAGTATCAAGCAAGTATATGGTAACAATAGTTTGATTGACGGCTACTTGTTAAGGTAGGGGAAGTCTAGCTCCCGCTATCCCCCCCCCTTTTTCCCCCACCAGGAAAGTGATAGTTTGATTGCAGGCTGCTTGTTAAGGTAGGGTAAGTCTAGCTCCCGCTATCCCCCCCCCTTCCTTCCTCCCCCGAAAGGTGACGTGTGGGGCTCCAGTCAAACAGTAGTCACTCGACTCACAGCTCCCAGCACTACTCTTGGAATGACAGATTGGGTCACCTGCCAACCAACGAGAAGAATTGAAGGAGACGGACTAACGTCCTGAGACGTCCCATGTTGGATCTACCTACCTGTTATGTACGCCAACGCAGGACATAACCCCTCATCATAGCAGTGGTAACGAACCTGCTTTCCTGTCATCTGGATTAATTATTCACGGCAATAGACTCTGTGAAGAACGAGCTGGTGGGTCGTCACCAACACCTGCAACCCCCCCCCCACATCATCAGCAACGGCTACGATTTCAACAACACGCAGTGTCACCAACACCAGACACCCCAGTACCACTATATATTAGCGTTGAGTTCAAATGTCATTTTTTCATATCATTTTTCATTTTTCTTTCAAATAGGATATACCTTTCATGTTTCACTGTTTTATGTTTGCTTAAATAAATAATAAAGTGTTTATCTTTGTGAATTATTATTTCTTTTTCTATTCATTAATTTTCCTGTGGAGGAGCCAGCCTTGGTAATACTGTCTGAAGTTGTTACAGGGCTGAGCAAGCCTTCACAGCAGGAAGAAAGAAAGGAGATTGAGAAAATCATCATGGAAATAGGTGAAGAAGACATGAACGAGATTGTAAATTTTCAGAGAATAGGGGGGTACTTGAAGGGGAGAAAACGACCGATCAAGCCGATTCTCAAGTCAGAAACAATGCAGAACAGGATCTTCCAAGAGAAACCACGGTTGAAATACTCGGAAAAGTACAAGAGGGTGTTCCTAGACAGAGACAGAACACAAACAGAATGACAGCAGCTGAGGGAGAAGTTGAGGTAAACAGGCTGAAGCAAGTTACAGGGGCAGTGACCAGAGAAGACAGCATATGAAGCTGAGAGGCCGAACAGGAAGGAGATATGAATTATTCAAAGGTCATATCAGCCTGCCAAGAAGGGCCAAGGAGTGAAAGGGGAGTGCAGCTGGGTGCAGATAGAGAGGGTGATAGGTCGAATGCAGAGGCACAACCATGCTACCAAGAGCCACTGGAAAAATCAAGGGAGAAAATGACCACATACAGACAGGATCCAGAGTCACAGAGGGAGAGGCAATGGGAGGAGGAAAGGGCAAAATCAGTGTTTATCCATGGGCTTCAGGAGAGAGAGGAAAGGACACACACTGAAAGACGGCAGGAAGAAAGAAAGGAAATTGAGAAAATCATCACGGAAATAGGTGAAGAAGACATGAATGAGATTGTAAATTTTCAGAGAATAGGGGGGTACTTGAAGGGGAGAAAAATGACCGATCAAGCTGATTCTCAGGACAGAAACAATGTGGAACAGGATCCTCCAAGAGAAACCACGGTTGAAATACTCGGAAAAGTATAAGAGGGTGTTCCTAGACAGAGACAGAACACAAACAGAACGACAACAGCTGAGGGAGAGGACAAAAAAGTGAAAGGAGCTAGGAAAGGAGACAAGGATGGAGCCAGCAGAGGTCAGTCAGAGCAGAACAGCAGCAAGGGCAAGCACACACACAACTATCCTCAGAACCCCACAACCTATCACACCATCCCAGCACAAACTACAATCCATACCCACAGCTTCCACCCAACACCCAGATATAGAATCCCACAGTATGCTACCAGGTCTCCCACCCTCACAGGTCCCCCAAACCACAGTGTTGGAAAGGAAACTGAAGGTATGATACACAAACGCTGATGGAATAACAAATAAGTGGGAGGAGTGGCACAAAAGAGTCAAAGAGGCATCACTGGACATCATAGCTCTCACAGAAACCAAGCTTACAGGTATGATAACAGATGCCATCTTTCCAACAGGATACCAGATCCTGAGGAAAGACAGAGGGAACAGGAGGGGTGGAGGAGTGGCACTGCTGATCAAAAACCGATGGAATTTTGATAAGCTGGAGAGACGAGACAGCGGAGAAGAAAGTGATTGCATAGCGGGAACGCTTCTCTCTGGAGGTCCCAAGGTGATAATTGCAGTGATGTATAACCCACCAAAGAACAGCAGGAGGCCAAGGCAAGAGTATGATGAGAGCAATAGAGCAACGGTTGACACACTGGCTGCAGTGGCCAGAAGAGCTCATGCATGCAGGGCAAAGCTCCTGATCATGGGCGACTTTAACCACAAGGAGATCGAATGGGAGAACTTGGAGCCACATGGGGGCCAAGATACTTGGAGGGCTAAGATGATGGAGGTGGTACTGGAAAACTTCATGTACCAACACGTAAGGGACACTACAAGAGAGAGAGGAGAGGATGAACCAGCAAGACTGGACTTGGTATTCACCTTGAGTAGTGCAGATATTGAGGACATCACATATGAAAGACCCCTTGGGGCCAGCGATCATGTGGTTTTAAGCTTCGAATACACTGTAGAGCTACAAGTGGAGGGAGAAACAGGAAGGTCAGGACGAATGAAGCCAAACTACAAGAAAGGGGACTACACGGGAATGAGGAACTTCCTGAATGGGGTTCAGTGGGACAGAGAACTGGCAGGGAAGCCAGTTAATGAGATGATGGAACATGTAGCAACAATGTGCAAGGAGGCTGAGGAGAGGTTTGTACCCAAGGGTAACAGGAATAATGAAAAAACCAGGATGAGCCCATGGTTCACCCAAAGGTGCAGGGAGGCAAAAACCAAGTGTGCTAGGGAATGGAAGAAATATAGAAGGCAAAGGACCCAGGAGAATAAAGAGAGCAGTTGTAGAGCCAGAAACGAATATGCACAGGTAAGAAGGGAGGCCCAACGACAATATGAAAACGACATAGCAGCGAAAGCCAAATCTGGCCCGAAACTGTTATACAGCCACATCAGGAGGAAAACAACAGTCAAGGACCAGGTAACCAGGCTAAGGAAGGAGGAGAGACAAGAAATGACCGTGAAGTGAGGAACTCAACAAGAGATTCAAAGAAGTGTTCACAGAGGAGACAGAAGGGGCTCCAGAAAGACGGAGAGGTGAGGCACACCACCAAATGCTGGACACAGTACACAACCGAGGAAGAAGTGAAGAGGTTTCTGAGTGAGCTAGATACCTCGAAGGTAATGGGGCCAGATAACATCTCCCCATGGGTCCTGAGAGAGGGAGCAGAGGCGCTATGTGTACCCCTAACAACAATATTCAATACATCTATCGAAACAGGGAGATTGCCTGAGGCATGGAAGACAGCAAATGTAGTCCCAGTCTTTAAAAAAGGAGACAGACATGAAGCACTAAACTACAGACCAGTGTCACTGACATGTATAGTATGCAAAATCATGGGGAAGATCATCAGGAGAAGAGTGGTGGAACACCTAGAAAGGAATGATCTCATCAACAGCAGCCAACATGGTTTCAGGGACAGGAAATCCTGTGTCACAAACCTACTGGAGTTCTATGACATGGTGACAGCAGTAAGACAAGAGAAAGAGGGGTGGGTGGATTGCATATTCTTGGACTGCAAGAAGGCGTTTGACACAGTTCCACACAAGAGATTGGTGCAAAAACTGGAGGACCAAGCAGGGATAACAGGGAAGGCACTACAATGGATCAGGGAATACTTGTCAGGAAGACAGCAGCGAGTCATGGTACGTGGCGAGGTGTCAGAGTGGGCACCTGTGACCAGCGGGGTCCCACAGGGGTCAGTCCTAGGACAAGTGCTGTTTCTGGTATTTGTGAACGACATGACGGAAGGAATAGACTCTGAGGTGTCCCTGTTTACAGATGACGTGAAGTTGATGAGAAGAATTCACTCGATCGAAGACCAGGCAGAACTACAAAGGGATCTGGACAGGCTGCAGACCTGGTCCAGCAATTGGCTCCTGGAGTTCAATCCCACCAAGTGGAAAGTCATGAAGATTGGGGAAGGGTAAAGAAGACCGCAGACGGAGTACAGTCTAGGGGGCCAGAGACTACAAACCTCACTCAAGGAAAAAGATCTTGGGGTGAGTATAACACCGAGCATATCTCCTGAGGCGCACATAAATCAGATAACTGCTGCAGCATACGGGCGCCTGGCAAACCTACGGATAGCGTTCCGATACCTCAGTAAGGAGTCGTTCAAGACACTGTATACCATTTACGTCAGGCCCATACTGGAGTATGCAGCACCAGTTTGGAATCCACACCTAGTCAAGCACGTCAAGAAATTAGAGAAAGTGCAAAGGTTTGCAACAAGACTAGTCCCAGAGCTACGGGGATTGTCCTACGAAGAAAGGTTGAGGGAAATCGGCCTGACGACACTGGAGGCCAGGAGGGTCAGGGGAGACATGATAACGACATATAAAATACTGCGCGGAATAGACAAGGTAGACAAAGACAGGATGTTCCAGAGATGGGACACAGACACAAGAGGTCACGATTGGAAGTTGAAGACTCAGATGAATCGAAGGGATGTTAGGAAGTATTTTTTCAGTCATAGAGTAGTCAAGTCGTGGAATAGTCTAGAAAGTGAAGTAGTGGAGGCGGGAACCATACATAGTTTTAAGGCGAGGTATGATAAAGCTCATGGAGCAGGGAGAGAGAGGACCTAGTAGCAATCAGTGAAGAGGCGGGGCCACGAGCTATGACTCGACCCCTGCAACCACAAATAGGTGAGTACAAATAGGTGAGTACACACACACACACACACACACACATACACACACACACACAGACACACACACACACAGGGAAAAGACGACGAGCACACTGAGATCAAACGACAGGTCTGAAGACAATGATGGAAATTCAGAGTCAGGCGCAGACAAGGGGATGGTAAGCAACAACGGAGACATGCCGTACACGAAGGACCTATCAGACCCACGTGGGGCCAGGGAAAAGACGATGAGCACACTAAGATCAAGCGACAGGTCCGAAGAAAATGAAGGTTTGTTATATGCAGAGGTTCTAACAGCCAACTGCAGTAGCACGGGACAGCTGGCCAGGAAAGACAGTCCACTAAGAATAGATGTTTCAGATATGACAGGGACTGAAGGCAAGAACATGTCAATGGAAGGAAACAAAATGCCTCAGAGGAAGCAGATGGAGACTCAGTGGGAGGAGGAAAGGGCGAGGTCAGTTTTTGTGTACGGGCTCCAAGAAGCCAAGGGGGCCAACTTTGAAGAAATAAAACAGGAGGAGAAAAAAATGATTGAAGGCATCATGAAAACAATAGGGGAGGGCAATATGACCCAGGTGACAAATTTTCAGAGAATTGGGTGGTTTGCGAGTGGAAGGATACGGCCTGTCAGAGTAACTTTCAAGGAAGAATCAGTTCGAATCAGGATTCTGCAAGAGAAAGCAAGACTGAGAGACAAAGAGGGGTACCAGAGAGTATACCTCGACCGCGACAGAACACAAGAAGAAAGGACTACACTGAAAGAGAGGGTACAGAGACGCAAGGAGGAACGAGAAGCAATGAAAATGAGCAGGACCCAGACACAGGAGGAAGGGCAAACACACCCCACAGAATCTCCCACCAAAAGACCCCACCCGCGACATTCCCAACGCAACTGAGCAACCTATACTCCAACCCACTCACTGTTCCCTCTGCCACCAACCCCCATATCACAAACCTCACCCCAACAGCTGTCCCTTATGGGCATTCTGACCCCACCCCCATCAACACATACCCCACCTACACCACAGCCCCATATAGGCCCCCACCAAGGCTCTCCCTCCCCCAACCCCAATATACTTGCATGACCACAATGATAGAAAAGAAACTAAAGGTTTGGTACACAAATGCGGACGGAATAATGAATAAACATGAGGAGTGGAATGAAAGAATCAGTGAAAAATCCCCAGACATCATAGCAGTCACAGAAACAAAACTCGCTGAGATAATAACAGACACAATCTTCCCAACAGGATATCAGATCCTGAGGAAAGATAGAAGGAGTAGAGGGGGAGGAGGGGTTGCACTGCTCATAAAACACCAATGGGGATTTGAGGAAATGGAAGGCATGGACATGATTGGAGAAAGAGACTACATTGTAGGTACAATTCAGTCCGGAGAACATAAAGTAGTCATTGGAGTGATGTATAACCCACCACAGAACTGCAGGAGGCCAAGAGAGGAGTACGAAGAAAACAACAGGGTGATGGTGGACACACTGGCTGAGGTGGCAAGAAGAGCTCACTCGAGCAGAGCAAAGTTACTGGTAATGGGCGATTTCAACCACAGGGAGATCGACTGGGAAAACCTGGAGCCACATGGGGGTCCCGAAACATGGAGAGCAAAGATGATGGATGTGGTACTTGAAAACCTCATGCATCAACATGTCAGGGACACAACCAGAGAGAGAGGGGAGGATGAGCCAGCAAGACTGGATCTTGTGTTCACCCTGAGCAGTTCAGACATCGAGGACATCACTTACGAGAGGCCCCTTGGAGCTAGCGATCATGTGGTTCTGAGTTTTGACTATATAGTAGAGTTACAAGTGGAGAAGGTAACAGGAACTGAAGGGGACAGGCCAAACTATAAAAGGGGGGACTACACAGGTATGAGAAACTTCCTGCAGGAGGTTCAGTGGGACAGAGAAATGGTAGGAAAATCAGTAAACGAGATGATGGAATATGTGGCAACAAAGTGCAAGGAGGCAGAGGAAAGTTTTGTTCCCAAGGGAAACAGAAATAATAGGAAGACCAAGACGAGTCCTTGGTTTACCCGAAGGTGTAGGGAGGCAAAAGCTAAGTGCAACAGAGAATGGAAAAGGTACAGGAGGCATAGGACCCAGGAAAACAAGGAGATTAGTAGAAGAGCCAGAAACGAGTATGCGCAGATAAGGAGGGAGGCCCAGAGACAGTATGAAAACGACATAGCATCGAAAGTCAAATCTGACCCGAAACTGCTGTATAGCCACATTAGGAGGAAGACAACAGTCAAGGACCAGGTGATAAGGCTGAGGAAAGAAGGTGGGGAACTCACAAGAAACGATCAAGAGGTATGTGAGGAGCTCAACACGAGATTTAAGGAAGTATTTACAGTAGAGACAGGAAGGACTCTGGGGGGACAGACCAGATGGGGACACCAACAAGGAATACACCAACAAGTGTTGGACGACATACATACAGATGAGGAGGAGGTGAAGAAACTGCTAAGGGACATCGATACCTCAAAGGCAATGGGACCGGACAACATCTCTCCATGGGTCCTTAGAGAGGGAGCAGATATGTTGTGCGTACCACTTACCACAATCTTCAACACATCCCTGGAAACTGGGCAACTACCTGAGGTATGGAAGACAGCAAATGTAGTTCCCATTTTCAAAAAAGGAGACAGAAAAGAGGCACTAAACTATAGACCTGTGTCATTGACGTGTATAGTATGCAAAATTATGGAGAAGATTATCAGGAGGAGAGTGGTGGAGCACCTGGAACGGAACAGGAGTATAAATGCCAACCAGCACGGATTCACGGAAGGCAAATCCTGTGTCACAAACCTTCTGGAGTTTTATGATAAAATAACAGAAGTAAGACAAGAGAGAGAGGGGTGGGTTGATTGCATCTTCTTGGACTGCAAGAAGGCCTTTGACACAGTTCCTCACAAGAGATTAGTGCAGAAGCTAGAGCATCAGGCGCATATAACAGGAAGGGCACTGCAATGGATCAGAGAATACCTGACAGGGAGGCAACAACGAGTCATGGTACGTAATGATGTATCACAGTGGGCACCTGTGACGAGCGGGGTTCCACAGGGGTCGGTCCTAGGACCAGTGCTATTTTTGGTATATGTGAACGACATGACGGAAGGGTTAGACTCAGAAGTGTCCCTGTTTGCAGATGATGTGAAGTTAATGAGGAGAATTAAATCTGATGAGGACCAGGCAGGACTTCAAAGAGACCTGGACAGACTGGACACCTGGTCCAGCAAATGGCTTCTCGAATTTAATCCTGCCAAATGCAAAGTCATGAAGATAGGGGAAGGGCACAGAAGACCACAGACAGAGTATAGGCTAGGTGGCCAAAGACTGCAAACCTCACTCAAGGAGAAAGATCTTGGGGTGAGTATAACACCGAGCATGTCTCCGGAAGCACACATCAATCAGATAACTGCTGCAGCATATGGGCGCCTGGCAAACCTGAGAACAGCATTCCGACACCTTAGTAAGGAATCATTCAAGACACTGTACACCGTGTATGTCAGGCCCATACTGGAGTATGCAGCACCTGTTTGGAACCCGCACTTGATAAAGCACGTCAAGAAACTAGAGAAAGTACAAAGGTTTGCAACAAGGTTAGTTCCAGAGCTAAGGGGAATGTCCTATGAAGAAAGATTAAGGGAAATCGGCCTGACGACACTGGAGGACAGGAGGGTCAGGGGAGACATGATAACGACATATAAAATACTGCGTGGAATAGACAAGGTGGACAAGGACAGGATGTTCCAGGGAGGGGACACAGAAACAAGAGGCCACAATTGGAAGTTGAAGACACAAATGAGTCAGAGAGATAGTAGGAAGTATTTCTTCAGTCATAGAGTTGTAAGGCAGTGGAATAGCCTAGAAAATGACGTAGTGGAGGCAGGAACCATACACAGTTTTAAGACGAGGTTTGATAAAGCTCATGGAGCGGGGAGAGAGAGGGTCTAGTAGCAACCGGTGAAGAGGCGGGGCCAGGAGCTAGGACTCGACCCCTGCAACCACAAATAGGTGAGTACAAATAGGTGAGTACACACACACACACACACAGACACACACACAGACACACACACACACACACACACACACACACACACACACACACACACACATACACACACACACACACAATCCCACCAAGTGCAAAGTCATGAAGATTGGGGAAGGGCAAAGAAGGCCGCAAACGGAGTACAGTCTAGGGGGTCAGAGACTACAAACCTCACTCAAGGAAAAAGATCTTGGGGTGAGTATAACACCAGGCACATCTCCTGAAGCGCACATCAACCAAATAACTGCTGCAGCATATGGGCGCCTAGCAAACCTCAGAACAGCATTCCGACATCTTAATAAGGAATCGTTCAGGACCCTGTACACCGTATACGTTAGGCCCATATTGGAGTATGCGGCACCAGTTTGGAACCCACACCTAGCCAAGCACGTAAAGAAACTAGAGAAAGTGCAAAGGTTTGCAACAAGACTAGTCCCAGAGCTAAGAGGTATGTCCTACGAGGAGAGGTTAAGGGAAATCAACCTGACGACACTGGAGGACAGGAGAGATAGGGGGGACATGATAACGACATACAAAATACTGAGAGGAATTGACAAGGTGGACAAAAACAGGATGTTCCAGAGATTGGACACAGTAACAAGGGGACACAGTTGGAAGCTAAAGACACAGATGAATCACAGGGATGTTAGGAAGTATTTCTTCAGCCACAGAGTAGTCAGTAAGTGGAATAGTTTGGGAAGCGATGTAGTGGAGGCAGGATCCATACATAGCTTTAAGCAGAGGTACGATAAAGCTCACGGCTCAGGGAGAGTGACCTAGTAGCGATCAGTGAAGAGGCGGGGCCAGGAGCTCGGACTCGACCCCCGCAACCTCAACTAGGTGAGTACAACTAGGTGAGTACACACACACACACACAGACACACACACACACACACACACACACACACACACACACACAGACACACAGACACACAGACACACACACACACACACACACACACACACACACACACACACACTGACACCCGCAGGGGTCAGTCCTAGGACCAGTGCTGTTTCTGGTATTTGTGAACGACATGACGGAAGGAATAGACTCTGAGGTGTCCCTGTTTGCAGACGACGTGAAGTTGATGAGAAGAATACACTCGTTCGAAGACCAGGCAGAACTACAAAGGGATCTGGACAGGCTGCAGACCTGGTCCAGCAATTGGCTCCTGGAGTTCAATCCCACCAAGTGCAAAGTCATGAAGATTGGGGAAGGGCAAAGAAGGCCGCAGACGGAGTACAGTCTAGGGGGTCAGAGACTACAAACCTCACTCAAGGAAAAAGATCTTGGGGTGAGTATAACACCAGGCACATCTCCTGAAGCGCACATCAACCAAATAACTGCTGCAGCATATGGGCGCCTAGCAAACCTCAGAACAGCATTCCGACATCTTAATAAGGAATCATTCAGGACCCTGTACACCGTGTATGTTAGGCCCATATTGGAGTATGCGGCACCAGTTTGGAACCCACACCTAGCCAAGCACGTGAAGAAACTAGAGAAAGTGCAAAGGTTTGCAACAAGACTAGTCCCAGAGCTAAGAGGTATGTCCTACGAGGAGAGGTTAAGGGAAATCAACCTGACGACACTGGAGGACAGGAGAGATAGGGGGGACATGATAACGACATACAAAATACTGAGAGGAATTGACAAGGTGGACAATGACAGGATGTTCCAGAGATTGGACACAGTAACAAGGGGACACAGTTGGAAGCTGAAGACACAGATGAATCACAGGGATGTTAGGAAGTATTTCTTCAGCCACAGAGTAGTCAGTAAGTGGAATAGTTTGGGAAGCGATGTAGTGGAGGCAGAATCCATACATAGCTTTAAGCAGAGGTATGATAAAGCTCACGGTTCAGGGAGAGTGACCTAGTAGCGATCAGTGAAGAGGCGGGGCCAGGAGCTCGGACTCGACCCCCGCAACCTCAACTAGGTGAGTACACACACACACACACACACACACACACACACACACACACACACACACACACACACACACACACACACACACACACACACACACACGTAAGCTTCTTCTGAACCGATTTAACCTTTTACCACCGATGTTTCTTAAAGTAAGTGTCACTATAGTGTAAGTGCTGCTACATTATAACTAGTCACTATAAGTGCTGCTACATTATAACTAGTCACTATAAGTGCTGCTACATTATAACTAGTCACTATAAGTGCTGCTACATTATAACTAGTCACTATAAGTGCTGCTACATTATAACTAGTCACTATAAGTGCTGCTACATTATAACTAGTCACTATAAGTGCTGCTACATTATAACTAGTCACTATAAGTGCTGCTACATTATAACTAGTCACTATAAGTGCTGCTACATTATAACTAGTCACTATAAGTGCTGCTACATTATAACTAGTCACTATAAGTGCTGCTACATTATAACTAGTCACTATAAGTGCTGCTACATTATAACTAGTCACTATAAGTGCTGCTACATTATAACTAGTCACTATAAGTGCTGCTACATTATAACTAGTCACTATAAGTGCTGCTACATTATAACTAGTCACTATAAGTGCTGCTACATTATAACTAGTCACTATAAGTGCTGCTACATTATAACTAGTCACTATAAGTGCTGCTACATTATAACTAGTCACTATAAGTGCTGCTACATTATAACTAGTCACTATAAGTGCTGCTACATTATAACTAGTCACTATAAGTGCTGCTACATTATAACTAGTCACTATAAGTGCTGCTACATTATAACTAGTCACTATAAGTGCTGCTACATTATAACTAGTCACTATAAGTGCTGCTACATTATAACTAGTCACTATAAGTGCTGCTACATTATAACTAGTCACTATAAGTGCTGCTACATTATAACTAGTCACTATAAGTGCTGCTACATTATAACTAGTCACTATAAGTGCTGCTACATTATAACTAGTCACTATAAGTGCTGCTACATTATAACTAGTCACTATAAGTGCTGCTACATTATAACTAGTCACTATAAGTGCTGCTACATTATAACTAGTCACTATAAGTGCTGCTACATTATAACTAGTCACTATAAGTGCTGCTACATTATAACTAGTCACTATAAGTGCTGCTACATTATAACTAGTCACTATAAGTGCTGCTACATTATAACTAGTCACTATAAGTGCTGCTACATTATAACTAGTCACTATAAGTGCTGCTACATTATAACTAGTCACTATAAGTGCTGCTACATTATAACTAGTCACTATAAGTGTTGCTACATTATAACTAGTCACTATAAGTGCTGCTACATTATGACTATATATATATATATATATATATATATATATATATATATATATATATATATATATATATATATATATATATATATACATATTTATATCGTGAGACAACACGATCGCAAGCCACGGCACGGGAAGGGGTTGAACCCATGGTGAGTGAGGTTAGGATCTATTATAGCCAGGTGGCCCAGTGGTTAACGCACTGGCCTCGAGTTCTACCACTCACTGGGCAGGAGTTCAACCCCCACCTGTTCCGTGGTTTGTGTAACTCCAAGTCTCGAGCGATATTGTCTTTGTTGCTGTCACTTGAGAATGCCTCGGTAGATCGATTTCAAACTCTCTACACTTCTAGAGGAGGACCTAGACAGTGACCTTTCTAGGTTATAACCTGATCATTGTATCACAGTGCCGTTGCTGGAACGTATCGCCAGTGATCCAGGATAGGGTCGAAACGTCTTCAATCTTCATATATAACCTTTTGACACGATTTTCTAGCGTTGTATGAAAGGTAGTCAGAAAGACTACATTCACACTGACACCTTTATTTCGACATTTCGCCCACGACCGGACTTCACTCAGCTATTGCAGTGATGTTTTCCCTGCATACACAGTGTATTTCGTCACAGTGCTCCTTAACTGGGAGTATATATACCCTCTGGAGGCATATATACCCTCTGGACGTATATATACCCTCCTGGAGATATATGTACCTTCCTGGGAGTATATATACCCTCCTGGAGGTATATATACCCTCCTGGAGGTATATATATACCCTCCTTTAGGTATATATACCCTCCGGGAGGTATATATACCCTCCGGGAGGTATATATACCCTCCTTTAGGTATATATACCCTCCGGGAGGTATATATACCCTCCTGGAGGTATATATACCCTCCTTTAGGTATATATACCCTCCGGGAGGTATATATACCCTCCTGGAGGTATATATACCCTCCTGGAGGTATATATACCCTCCTGGAGGTATATATACCCTCCTAGGGGAATGAAAACCAAATAGTGGGGAATGGGAACCAAGTAGTCTGGGGACAAATAAAGGAAATATGCGGATATACTAGGCCATATGAGGACATACTAGCCCATACTAGGACATACTAGGCCATACTAGGACATACTAGGCCATACTAGGACATACTAGGCCATACTAGGACATACTAGGCCATACTAGGACATACTAGGCCATACTAGGACATACTAGGCCATACTAGGACATACTAGGCCATACTAGGACATACTAGGCCATACTAGGACATACTAGGCCATACTAGGACATACTAGGCCATACTAGGACATACTAGGCCATACTAGGACATACTAGGCCATAGTAGGACATACTAGGCCATACTAGGACATACTAGGCTATACTAGGACATACTAGGCCATACTAGGACATACTAGGCCATACTAGGACATACTAGGCCATACTAGGACATACTAGGCCATACTAGGACATACTAGGCCATACTAGGACATACTAGGCCATACTAGGACATACTAGGCCATACTAGGACATACTAGGCCATACTAGGACATACTAGGCCATACTAGGACATACTAGGCCATACTAGGACATACTAGGCCATACTAGGACATACTAGGCCATAGTAGGACATACTAGGCCATACTAGGACATACTAGGCTATACTAGGACATACTAGGCCATACTAGGACATACTAGGCCATACTAGGACATACTAGGCCATACTAGGACATACTAGGCTATACTAGGACATACTAGGCTATACTAGGACATACTAGGCTATACTAGGACATACTAGGCCATATGACAACATACTAGGCCATATGAGGACATACTATGCCATATTAGGACATACTAGGCCTATATGAGGACATACTATAATATTAGGACATACTAGGCCTATATGAGGACATACTAGGCCTATATGAGGATATACTAGGCCATATGAGGCCATACTAGGTCATATAAGGCCATACTAGGCCATATCAGACACTCCACTATGAGTCTATAATCGTAATAAGGTTATCAACCTCTTACTCCCAGACATTGTTCAACTGTTTAAGACATAGGAGTAAATTCTAAAAATTATGCCTAATTCCAGCATTTTCCCCACAAGCTGTGTTGCAGCATGTCCTGTGTTGCAACAGTCAGGCGTCCCTTCGTAATTATGATGACTGTAACGAATGACTCACGAAATCGTAATGACGCGAGTGTAAAATAACTCACAGAACGAAGATTTTTGAGCCCCTGGTACAGTGGGTAACGCACTGGCTTGCTAGTGTTAGTGCTGTCTTGTGGCTTGGTACAGTGGGTAACGCACTGACTTGCTAGTGTTAGTGCTGTCTTGTTGCATGGTACAGTGGGTAACGCACTGGCTTGCTTGTGTTAGTGCTGTCTTGTGGCTTGGTACAGTGGGTAACGCACTGGCTTGCTAGTGTTAGTGCTGTCTTGTTGCATGGTACAGTGGGTAACGCACTGGCTTGCTAGTGTTAGTGCTGTCTTGTTGCATGGTACAGTGGGTAACGCACTGGCTTGCTAGTGTTAGTGCTGTCTTGTTGCTTGGTACAGTGGGTAACGCACTGGCTTGCTAGTGTTAGTGCTGTCTTGTTGCATGGTACAGTGGGTAACGCACTGGCTTGCTAGTGTTAGTGCTGTCTTGTTGCATGGTACAGTGGGTAACGCACTGGCTTGCTAGTGTTAGTGCTGTCTTGTTGCTTGGTACAGTGGGTAACGCACTGGATTGCTAGTGTTAGTGCTGTCTTGTTGCATGGTACAGTGGGTAACGCACTGACTTGCTAGTGTTAGTGCTGTCTTGTGGCTTGGTACAGTGGGTAACGCACTGGCTTGCTAGTGTTAGTGCTGTCTTGTTGCATGGTACAGTGGGTAACGCACTGGCTTGCTAGTGTTAGTGCTGTCTTGTTGCATGGTACAGTGGGTAACGCACTGGCTTGCTAGTGTTAGTGCTGTCTTGTTGCATGGTACAGTGGGTAACGCACTGGCTTGCTAGTGTTAGTGCTGTCTTGTTGCATGGTACAGTGGGTAACGCACTGGCTTGCTAGTGTTAGTGCTGTCTTGTTGCATGGTACAGTGGGTAACGCACTGGCTTGCTAGTGTTAGTGCTGTCTTGTTGCATGGTACAGTGGATAACGCACTGGCTTGCTAGTGTTAGTGCTGTCTTGTTGCATGGTACAGTGGGTAACGCACTGGCTTGCTAGTGTTAGTGCTGACTTGTTGCATGGTACAGTGGGTAACGCACTGGCTTGCTAGTGTTAGTGCTGTCTTGTTGCATGGTACAGTGGGTAACGCACTGGCTTGCTAGTGTTAGTGCTGACTTGTTGCATGGTACAGTGGGTAACGCACTGGCTTGCTAGTGTTAGTGCTGTCTTGTTGCATGGTACAGTGGATAACGCACTGGCTTGCTAGTTAGTGCTGTCTTGTTGCATGGTACAGTGGGTAACGCACTGGCTTGCTAGTGTTAGTGCTGTCTTGTTGCATGGTACAGTGGATAACGCACTGGCTTGCTAGTGTTAGTGCTGTCTTGTTGCATGGTACAGTGGGTAACGCACTGGCTTGCTAGTGTTAGTGCTGTCTTGTTGCATGGTACAGTGGGTAACGCACTGGCTTGCTAGTGTTAGTGCTGTCTTGTTGCATGGTACAGTGGGTAACGCACTGGCTTGCTAGTGTTAGTGCTGTCTTGTGGCTTGGTACAGTGGGTAACGCACTGGCTTGCTAGTGTTAGTGCTGTCTTGTTGCATGGTACAGTGGGTAACGCACTGGCTTGCTAGTGTTAGTGCTGTCTTGTTGCATGGTACAGTGGGTAACGCACTGGCTTGCTAGTGTTAGTGCTGTCTTGTGGCTTGGTACAGTGGGTAACGCACTGGCTTGCTAGTGTTAGTGCTGTCTTGTTGCATGGTACAGTGGGTAACGCACTGGCTTGCTAGTGTTAGTGCTGTCTTGTTGCATGGTACAGTGGGTAACGCACTGGCTTGCTAGTGTTAGTGCTGTCTTGTGGCTTGGTACAGTGGGTAACGCACTGGCTTGCTAGTGTTAGTGCTGTCTTGTTGCATGGTACAGTGCGTAACGCACTGGCTTGCTAGTGTTAGTGCTGTCTTGTTGCATGGTACAGTGCGTAACGCACTGGCTTGCTAGTGTTAGTGCTGTCTTGTTGCATGGTACAGTGGGTAACGCACTGGCTTGCTAGTGTTAGTGCTGTCTTGTTGCATGGTACAGTGCCTAACGCACTGGCTTGCTAGTGTTAGTGCTGTCTTGTTGCATGGTACAGTGGGTAAAGCACTGGCTTGCTAGTGTTAGTGCTGTCTTGTTGCATGGTACAGTGGGTAACGCACTGGCTTGCTAGTGTTAGTGCTGTCTTGTTGCATGGTACAGTGGGTAACGCACTGGCTTGCTAGTGTTAGTGCTGTCTTGTTGCATGGTACAGTGGGTAACGCACTGGCTTGCTAGTGTTAGTGCTGTCTTGTTGCATGGTACAGTGGGTAACGCACTGGCTTGCTAGTGTTAGTGCTGTCTTGTTGCATGGTACAGTGGGTAACGCACTGGCTTGCTAGTGATAGTGCTGACTTGTGGCATGGTGCAGTGGGTAACGCACTGGCTTGCTAGTATTAGTGCTGTCTTGTTGCATGGTACAGTGGGTAACACACTGGCTTGCTAGTGTTAGTGCTGTCTTGTGGCTTGGTACAGTGGGTAATGCACTGGTTTGCTAGTGTTAGTGCTGTCTTGTGGCTTGGTACAGTGGGTAACGCACTGGCTTGCTAGTGTTAGTGCTGTCTTGTTGCATGGTACAGTGGATAACGCACTGGCTTGCTAGTGTTAGTGCTGTCTTGTTGCATGGTACAGTGGGTAACGCACTGGCTTGCTAGTGTTAGTGCTGTCTTGTGGCTTGGTACAGTGGGTAACGCACTGGCTTGCTAGTGTTAGTGCTGACTTGTTGCATGGTACAGTGGGTAACACACTGGCTTGCTAGTGTTAGTGCTGTCTTGTTGCATGGTACAGTGGGTAACGCACTGGCTTGCTAGTGTTAGTGCTGTCTTGTTGCATGGTACAGTGAGTAACGCACTGGCTTGCTAGTGTTAGTGCTGTCTTGTGGCTTGGTACAGTGGGTAACGCACTGGCTTGCTAGTGTTAGTGCTGTCTTATTGCATGGTACAGTGGGTAACGCACTGGCTTGCTAGTGTTAGTGCTGTCTTGTTGCATGGTACAGTGGGTAACGCACTGGCTTGCTAGTGTTAGTGCTGTCTTGTTGCATGGTACAGTGGGTAACGCACTGGCTTGCTAGTGTTAGTGCTGTCTTGTTGCATGGTACAGTGCATAACGCACTGGCTTGCTAGTGTTAGTGCTGTCTTGTTGCATGGTACAGTGGGTAACGCACTGGCTTGCTAGTGTTAGTGCTGTCTTGTTGCATGGTACAGTGGGTAACGCACTGGCTTGCTAGTGTTAGTGCTGTCTTGTTGCATGGTACAGTGGGTAACGCACCAGCTTGCTAGTGTTAGTGCTGTCTTGTTGCATGGTACAGTGGGTAACGCACTGGCTTGCTAGTGTTAGTGCTGTCTTGTTGCATGGTACAGTGGGTAACGCACTGGCTTGCTAGTGTTAGTGCTGTCTTGTTGCATGGTACAGTGCATAACGCACTGGCTTGCTAGTGTTAGTGCTGTCTTGTTGCATGGTACAGTGGGTAACGCACTGGCTTGCTAGTGTTAGTGCTGTCTTGTTGCATGGTACAGTGGGTAACGCACTGGCTTGCTAGTGTTAGTGCTGTCTTGTTGCATGGTACAGTGGGTAACGCACTGGCTTGCTAGTGTTAGTGCTGTCTTGTTGCATGGTACAGTGGGTAACGCACTGGCTTGCTAGTGTTAGTGCTGTCTTGTTGCATGGTACAGTGGGTAACGCACTGGCTTGCTAGTGTTAGTGCTGTCTTGTTGCATGGTACAGTGGGTAACGCACTGGCTTGCTAGTGTTAGTGCTGTCTTGTTGCATGGTACAGTGCATAACGCACTGGCTTGCTAGTGTTAGTGCTGTCTTGTTGCATGGTACAGTGGGTAACGCACTGGCTTGCTAGTGTTAGTGCTGTCTTGTGGCATGGTACAGTGGGTAACGCACTGGCTTGCTAGTGTTAGTGCTGATTTGTGGCATGGGGCAGTAGCTAGTATACTAAGCTACTAGTTTTACCACTGACTAGTAGCATGGTGCAGTAGCTAGTGTACTAACCTACTAGTTTTACCACTGACTAGTAGCATGGTGCAGTAGCTAGTGTACTAACCTACTAGTTTTACCACTGACTAGTAGCATGGTGCAGTAGCTAGTGTACTAACCTACTAGTTTTACCACTGACTAGTAGCATGGTGCAGTAGCTAGTGTACTAACCTACTAGTTTTACCACTGACTAGTAGCATGGTGCAGTAGCTAGTGTACTAACCTACTAGTTTTACCACTGACTAGTAGCATGGTGCAGTAGCTAGTGTACTAACCTACTAGTTTTACCACTGACTGGTGGCATGGTTTAGACCCCTCCCGGTGAGGATCTGTGTCTCGCTCTCGCAAGACGGTGGATCGAGCCTTGACCATACTTTCCGCTGAGTGACCCAAACATGAGGTTTAACTCTTAACGTGAATTATTTATTCATTTCTTTCGGTGAGATGACTGTAAAATAACATAAGCACAGAGTGCTCTATAGAGAAACATTACAGAGCAGATGAAACCACAGAGACGTCAGTCACTTTACTAAGAATAAGACGGCGCAATATCGTGACTGGAACAATATACAAAATACCTGCACATAGAGACGACGATATCTCAGTCAGTCTTGATAAGATAAGATTTTTAACTCCTGAGGGTTAAGCACGCAGGATAACCAAGAAAGTCAGTGCATCATGGAGGGACTCTCTGTCTTGTGTCCACTGGGGTCCTCAATCTTGTCCCCCAGAATGTCATCCGCAACAGTCGACTAACACCCAGGTACCTACTTGCAGGTGAACGGGACAACAGGTGTAAGGAAACATACCCAATATTTCCACGCATGCCGGGGATCGAACCACGGACACTCAGCGTGTAAAGCGAGAACGTTGCTTACCAGGGCATGGACCACCGTACCACGAGACCATTTCTTCTTCCTCTCTTGGTCCCGTCCCAGTCCTCCTCGCCTATATATACACTGGCTCACTCTCTTCTGTCGTGTCCTTTTTCCTGACAAACCTTACCTAACCTAACCTCTCCCTTATCAGTGTGACTTGTAAACAGTCCAAGTTGAATCAATGTGCGGGTTATTTCTGTATAACATAAACACAAAAGCACTGGAACACAAACAATACACAGATGAAACCATACTACGGGTGGGCTAGAACCCGCGATCAGTCATAAAACTCTAGACCGACGCTTTAGCCACTGGGCCAGCTGGCCCAGTGGCTAAAGCGTCGGTCTGGAGTTTTATGACTCTGGTCGCGGGTTCCAGCCCCACCCGTTGTATGGTTTCTTTGCAATCGCGTCATTGCGATTTCGTGAGTCATAATACACAGATGCTGTCTATGCAGATTTTGATGAAATATTTGACAAGATCGACCACAGAATGACAACCTATATATACAATGATGCCAATAAATATAACAGGAAAAACGTAGGCAGACTGATATTTATGATAGAGGTCGCAACGAGAGGTAGTTCACCACACAAGATGGAGTCTCAGGGAAGTCTAAAGTTCAATACCATCGGAATGAGAAGGTAAATGTAACACTTAGTAATCTTTATTCTGGTAAAGTTTCGCCAGCTATTGGCTTCTTCAGTCTAATGCGGAGAAATGGTGGAAGATGAGGACTCTGAGGTAATAAGTCCCTCAGCCTGAAGTCGATGTGTTCAGTCTATCGACCTTGGTAAAAGTTCAGGATATCAGCGATGGGGATTATTAGCATACAGATGAAGTGGAGCAGTGGTAGGCGGCGTCACCAGTGTAAAAAGCAACCAGTGGAAGTAGATCATACCTATAACTTTGGCAAACTTTGAAGAATTCCCTGTATCATGTTCCTAAGATATTGCTATGTCTAATTCATACAAAATCAAAAAGATAACCTGAGATAACCAGGCCCGATGGCAGCCAGAAGAACCGAGAAGGGGTCAACTTTCTACCCTGGGAAGATGGCAGACTAATACCGTAGGACTACACTTTTGTGTCTACAAGGATCCACACCTACGATACACCGCATCTGGCAAGTGGTACCAACAGAAGGGATCCCAACACCATCCCACAACCTCGTTGCAGTAGGGTGGGAGACCCTTGCAGCTTGCAACAAGTGCACATCATCAAAATTCTACAGTAATTGGGTGAAAAACTCGCGGGAGAAATTAAGAAACCATGAGTGACTCGCTTTCTTTTCCAGTGTTGCGATCCAGAGAGAAAACTGCCTGTAGTATAATGGACACCCTATAATGGACACCCTCCCAACTTCTGGGTAGCTAGATGAACTGTTTGAAATATAACTTTTCGGATAGCTATCTACATATATATATATAATATATATATATATATATATATATATATATATATATATATATATATATATATATATATATATATATATGTCGTGCCGAATAGGCAGAACTTGCGATCTTGGCTTAAATAGCAACGCTCATCTTGCCATATAGGACAAGTGAAAATTTGTGTATGCAATAATTTCGCCAAAATCATTCCGAACCTAACGAAAAAAAATATATTTTACTGTTTGTTTAGTATTAAATTATTGTAAACAAAACTAAAATATATACAGTTGGGTTAAGCTAAAATAAATTGTTCTTATTATAAGGTAAGTTTTCTAAGGTTCTTTTGGTGCAAAATTAAAAATTTTTACATTAACATTAATGAAAAAATATATCTTTAAACGTATAGGAGAAAATTTTAGAAAGGACTTAATTTTAAATGAGTTCTTGCTAATTGACCAGTTTTATATATTCGGCACGACATTATATATATATATATATATATATATATATATATATATATATATATATATATATATATATATATATATATATATATATATATATATATTTTTATATATATATATATATATATATATATATATATATATATATATACATGCCGCGACGAATAGGTAAAATTGGTCACTTAGCAAGAACTCATTTAGTTGGATTAGGCTAAATTAAATCGTTCTTGTTATAATAAGGTCAGGTAAGTTTTCTAAGGTTCGTTTGGTACAAAATTATTAATGTTTATATTAACATAAATGAAAAAAAATATATCTTTAAACGTATAAGAGAAAATTTAAGAAAGGACTTAATTTTAAATGAGTTTTTGCTAATTAATCAATTTTACCTATTCGGCACGACATATATATGATCATATTGCTTTATTGTAAATATGTTGGGACAGTAAATGAGTCGTACGTTGGTAATTAGCAGGAGATACACTCAGGAACGACACGGTGCTGAGACGTATAAAACACAGACTCGAGGAGGTGGACGTATAAGCGGCAGTTATTGTATATATCTAAATGAGGTGGTGATGCATCCTTCAGTTAGCTTCAAAGATGTGAGAGAGACACTTGACGGAGAGAATCTTCCCGCTGGATCTTCCTTGATGATGTTGATAATACCAGAGTGTATACCACCTTGTGTAGACCAGATGTTGATAATACCAGAGTATATACCACCTTGTGTAGACCAGATGTTGATAATACCAGAGTATATACCACCTTGTGTAGACCAGATGTTGATAATACTAGAGTGTATACCACCTTGTGTAGACCAGATGTTGATAATACCAGAGTATATACCACCTTGTGTAGACCAGATGTTGATAATACTAGAGTGTATACCACCTTGTTTAGACCAGATGTTGATAATACCAGAGTGTATACCACCTTGTGTAGACCAGATGTTGATAATACTAGAGTGTATACCACCTTGTGTAGACCAGATGTTGATAATACCAGAGTGTATACCACCTTGTGTAGACCAGATGTTGATAATACCAGTGTATATACCACCTTGTGTAGACCAGATGTTGATAATACCAGAGTGTATACCACCTTGTGTAGACCAGATGTTGATAATACCAGAGTGTATACCACCTTGTGTAGACCAGATGTTGATAATACCAGAGTGTATACCACCTTGTGTAGACCAGATGTTGATAATACCAGAGTGTATACCACCTTGTGTAGACCAGATGTTGATAATACCAGAGTGTATACCACCTTGTGTAGACCAGATGTTGATAATACCAGAGTATATACCACCTTGTGTAGACCAGATGTTGATAATACCAGAGTGTATACCACCTTGTTTAGACCAGATGTTGATAATACCAGAGTGTATACCACCTTGTGTAGACCAGATGTTGATAATACCAGAGTGTATACCACCTTGTGTAGACCAAATGTTGATAATACCAGAGTGTATACCACCTTGTGTAGACCAGATGTTGATAATACCAGAGTGTATACCACCTTGTGTAGACCAGATGTTGATAATACCAGAGTATATACCACCTTGTGTAGACCAGATGTTGATAATACCAGAGTATATACCACCTTGTGTAGACCAGATGTTGATAATACCAGAGTGTATACCACCTTGTGTAGACCAGATGTTGATAATACCAGAGTGTATACCACCTTGTGTAGACCAGATGTTGATAATACCAGAGTGTATAACACCTTGTGTAGACCAGATGTTGATAATACCAGAGTATATACCACCTTGTGTAGACCAGATGTTGATAATACCAGAGTATATACCACCTTGTGTAGACCAGATGTTGATAATACCAGAGTATATACCACCTTGTGTAGACCAGATGTTGATAATACCAGAGTATATACCACCTTGTGTAGACCAGATGTTGATAATACCAGAGTATATACCACCTTGTGTAGACCAGATGTTGATAATACCAGAGTATATACCACCTTGTGTAGACCAGATGTTGATAATACCAGAGTGTATACCACCTTGTGTAGACCCGATGTTGATAACACCAGAGTATATACCACCTTGTGTAGACCAGATGTTGATAATACCAGAGTATATACCACCATACGTAGACCGGGAAATATTAAGTTCAAAGATGGAGACCAGGTCTACCAACATTGATTATGTTGATAAATGAGACACCTGTGCAACATTATGGTATCTTGATGTTGCACAAATTTCTCACTTATCAACTTGTTGGTTTTGCAAACCAATTATTGACAACAGTGAATATTTTCATTCCGCAGCCTGGAACATTGATCTGGAATATTGATCTGGAACACTGATCTGGAACACTGATCTGGAACACTGATCTGGAACACTGATCTGGAACTTTGATCTGGAACTTTGATCTGGAAAATTGATCTGGAACTTTGATCTGGAACATTGATCTGGAACATTGATCTGGAACATTGATCTGGAACACTGATCTGGAACACTGATCTGGAACACTGATCTGGAACATTGATCTGGAACATTGATCTGGAACATTAATCTGGAACATTGATCTGGAACATTGATCTGAAACTTTGATCTGGAACACTGATCTGGAACATTGATCTGGAACTTTGATCTGGAATACTGATCTGGAACATTGATCTGGAACACTGATCTGAAATATTGATCTGGAACATTGATCTGGAACATTGATCTGGAACATTGATCTGGAACATTGATCTGGAATATTGATCTGGAACATTGATCTGGAACATTGATCTGGAACTTTGATCTGGAACATTGATCTGGAATATTGATCTGGAACACTGATCTGGAACATTGATCTGGAACATTGATCTGGAATATTGATCTGGAACTTTGATCTGGAACACTGATCTGGAACATTGATCTGGAACATTGATCTGGAACATTGATCTGGAACATTGATCTGGAATATTGATCTGGAACTTTGATCTGGAACATTGATCTGGAACATTGATCTGGAACATTGATCTGGAACATTGATCTGGAACATTGATCTGGAACTTTGATCTGGAACATTGATCTGGAACTTTGATCTGGAACATTGATCTGGAACATTGATCTGGAACATTGATCTGGAACATTGATCTGGAACATTGATCTGGAATATTGATCTCGAACATTGATCTGGAACACTGATCTGGAACATTGATCTGGAATATTGATCTGGAACTTTGATCTGGAACATTGATCTGGAATATTGATCTGGAACATTGATCTGGAATATTGATCTGGAACACTGATCTGGAATATTGATCTGGAATATTAATCTGGAACTTTGATCTGGAACATTGATCTGGAACATTGATTTGGAACATTGATCTGGAACGTTGATCTGGAACACTGATCTGAAACATTGATCTGGAACATTGATCTGGAACATTGATCTGGAACACTGATCTGGAACACTGATCTGGAACACTGATCTGGAGCATTGATCTGGAACAATGATCTGGAACATTGATCTGGAACACTGATCTGGAACATTGATGTGGAACATTGATCTGGAATATTGATCTGGAACATTGATCTGGAATATTGATCTGGAATATTGATCTGGAACACTGATCTGGAACATTGATCTGGAATATTGATCTGGAACATTGATCTGGAACATTGATCTGGAACATTGATCTGGAGCATTGATCTGGAACACTGATCTGGAACACTGATCTGGAACACTGATCTGGAACACTGATCTGGAACATGGTTTAGCGTCTGACAATGAGAGGACGTTATTCTCTCAGCCTAAGGCCTACCTTGGCACTGTTTTTGTTGTCTCCACCTCGCCATTACCTGGTCACTTTTATACAAGTGTTTAGGCGACTTAGGTGATAATAGGTGGTTAGGATCTCAGAACTATAATTACAGAGCCTGTTGGGTCTTGCCACGACTCACTGATCCTCAAGACTGAGTCTTTCTTGCTCAGTTTCACGGTGGACCACCTATGTGTCCGACATTCTGCTCGCTTCCACCACTACTGAGTATGACTTTACCTCGCACAGGACCTCATCAGAGGTGTTGAAAACAAAGTCGTTCTTAAGCAGCAGCTGCAGCAGCGTAGTGAAGTCGACGGCTCCCGTCACCACAACAACACCACCTTCACCGTAGTCGTGAAGATTCTTCACACCAACTCCATGGCTGAGGGACACATTACCTCATCTTTTGTATAGCTCTACTGTCTTCAGATTATGTCCTAGAATTTGTACTGATGAAACCACTGGATGGTAAAACGTCTACATTAAAGATACCCAGATGTTGTATATGTGTCTAATTTTAAACCATACCCCCGGCCGGGATTGAACCCGCGGTCATAGAGTCTCAAAACTCCAGCCCGTCGCGTTAGCCACTAGACCAGCTAGCCACAATAAGATTCATCCAACTAGGTATATTTCTACACCATAGGAAGGTTAGCACAGGCACCTCTGTGACCACAAATGCAAGTTTTTACAGACGAGTCTCCAGCTAGCGTGGCCGTGACGAACTCCAGCTCAAGTCCCTTCACTGCCGTCAACATGACTCAAGAAATCGTAATGGAGATTCGTCTGTAAAAACTTGCATTTGTGGTCACAGAGGTGCCTGTGCTAACTTTCCTATGGTGTAGAAATATACCTAGTTGGATGAATCTTATTGGGGCTAGCTGGTCTAGTGGCTAACGCGACGGGCTGGAGTTTTGAGACTATGACCGCGGGTTCAATCCCGGCCGGGGTATGGTTTATTTGCAATCGTGTCATTACGATTTCTTGAGTCATGTCTAATTTTCACGTTGTTTTGGTGTCTCCACATCGCCGTAATGCAATGGTTATAATCATAACCATATTTTTTCAAAGGGGTGGAGGGGTAAGCCAGTAGAAGGCCTCGGTCAGATGACTAAAAGCTCCAGTTGCGGGTTATCATATGACTAAAACCCGCGTCAGGAAATACTTGTCCTGTTTCCTGACCAGTCTTACCTAACCCGAACCATCTAACCTAACCTAACCTAACTTAACCAAACATTACCTATCCCAACCTTACATAACCTAGCCTAACCTAACCTAGGCTAACCTAGCCTAGCCTAACCTAACCTAACCTAGCCTAACCTAACCTAGGCTAACCTAGCCTAGCCTAACCTAACCTAACTTAACCTAGCCTAACCTAACCTAGTCTAACCTTACCTAACCTAACTTAACCAAACCTTACTTATCTCAACATTACATAACCTAACTGAACCTAACCCAACCTCTCCTTACCTAACCTAACGGCCCGACAAAGCCGTCACGTTAACGGCTTTGTCAGGCCGTTACCATGCCGGCTTGACAAAGCTCTTGAAGGGCGAAACGTTGCCACAATAAAAGGACACATTACTTGCACTTGTGTCCATTTACCTAACAGTACTTTCCTGCCTTGTATGGGCCAGTAGGTCATCTGCAGTGTTCTTCCATTCTTAAGTCCTTATATACATTCTAAATCTAAACTTGTCTAATATGGAGCCTATTACCCGAGGGTCATTAAAGCTATATGTCACCTGGTCACTACTAGTACACCTTAGTACCCAAATAGGGTAGGTGTACTAGCTGGGTGCCCCGTAGCTCGGTTGGTAGCGCACTATGTTCACACATTGAGGTACGTGGTTCGATCCCCTGTACGGGTGGAAACATTTGGGTGTGTTTCCTTAAGACATCTGTTGTCCCTGTTCACTTATCAGCAAATAGGTACCTCGGTGTTAGTCACCTTACACCTTCTGTCCCTGCTCACCTAGCAGCAAGTAGGCACCTCGGTGTTAGTCACCTTACACCTGTCCCTGCTCACCTAGCAGCAAGTAGTTACCTCGATGTTAGTCACCTTACACCTGTCCCTTCTCACCTAGCAGCAAGTAGGTACCTCGATGTTAGTCACCTTACGCCTGTCCCTTCTCACCTAGCAGCAAGTAGGTACCTCGATGTTAGTCACCTTACACCTGTCCATGCTCACCTAGCAGCAAGTAGTTACCTCGATGTTAGTCACCTTACACCTGTCCCTTCTCACCTAGCAGCAAGTAGGTACCTCGATGTTAGTCACCTTACACCTGTCCCTGCTCACCTAGCAGCAAGTAGGTACCTCGATGTTAGTCACCTTACACCTGTCCTTGCTCACCTAGCAGCAATATTAAAATGGTACACAACACCTACAGGTTGGTAAGACACATGTGCAAAAGTCAGGTATCTTTATTCCCAAACGTTCCGCCTACACAGCAGTCTTCTTCAGTCTGGTACAGAAAAGTTACCAGTAGAGATATGACGACAATGTAATTTAAGAGATTTCAATATTTCTACGTAAGGAATATAATGAATATTAATTCTAACGAATTTATATCCGTATTACAAAATGGATATTAATTCTAACGAATTTATATCCGTATTACAAAATGGATATTAATTCTAACGAATTTATATCCGTATTACAAAATGGATATTAATTCTAACGAATTTATATCCGTATTACAAAATGGATATTAATTCTAACAAATTTATATCCGTATTACAAAATGGATATTAATTCTAACGAATTTATATCCGTATTACAAAATGGATATTAATTCTAACGAATTTATATCCGTATTACAAAATGGATATTAATTCAAACAAATTTATATCCGTATTACAAAATGGATATTAATTCTAACGAATTTATATCCGTATTACAAAATGGATATTAATTCTAACGAATTTATATCCGTATTACAAAATGGATATTAATTCTAACGAATTTATATCCGTATTACAAAATGGATATTAATTCTAACGAATTTATATCCGTATTACAAAATGGATATTAATTCTACCGAATTTACATCCGTATTACAAAATGGATATTAATTCTAACGAATTTATATCCGTATTACAAAATGGATATTAATTCTACCGAATTTATATCCGTATTACAAAATGGATATTAATTCTAACGAATTTATATCCGTATTACAAAATGGATATTAATTCTAACGAATTTATATCCGTATTACAAAATGGATATTAATTCTAACAAATTTATATCCGTATTACAAAATGGATATTAATTCTAACAAATTTATATCCGTATTACAAAATGGATATTAATTCTAACGAATTTATATCCGTATTACAAAATGGATATTAATTCTAACGAATTTATATCCGTATTACAAAATGGATATTAATTCTAACGAATTTATATCCGTATTACAAAATGGATATTAATTCTAACGAATTTATATCCGTATTACAAAATGGATATTAATTCTAACGAATTTATATCCGTATTACAAAATGGATATTAATTCTAACGAATTTATATCCGTATTACAAAATGGATATTAATTCTACCGAATTTACATCCGTATTACAAAATGGATATTAATTCTAACGAATTTATATCCGTATTACAAAATGGATATTAATTCTACCGAATTTATATCCGTATTACAAAATGGATATTAATTCTAACGAATTTATATCCGTATTACAAAATGGATATTAATTCTAACGAATTTATATCCGTATTACAAAATGGATATTAATTCTAACGAATTTATATCCGTATTACAAAATGGACATTAATTCTAACGAATTTATATCCGTATTACAAAACGGATATTAATTCTAACGAATTTATATCCGTATTACAAAATGGATATTAATTCTAACAAATTTATATCCGTATTACAAAATGGATATTAATTCTAACGAATTTATATCCGTATTACAAAATGGATATTAATTCTAACGAATTTATATCCGTATTACAAAATGGATATTAATTCTAACGAATTTATATCCGTATTACAAAATGGATATTAATTCTAACGAATTTATATCCGTATTACAAAATGGATATTAATTCTAACGAATTTATATCCGTATTACAAAATGGATATTAATTCTAACGAATTTATATCCCTATTACAAAATGGATATTAATTCTAACGAATTTATATCCGTATTACAAAATGGATATTAATTCTAACGAATTTATATCCGTATTACAAAATGGATATTAATTCTAACGAATTTATATCCGTATTACAAAATGGATATTAATTCAAACAAATATATATCCGCATTACAAAATGGATATTAATTCGTTAGACAAAATCAAAGAATCATAAAGTTACTCCATTAAGTAAGAAATCTTCCTTACCAAGAAAGATTAAAATATCTTAAGTTACATCATCTTATAAGACGCAGAATGAGGGAAAGACGTGAATGAAGTGTGTAAGTGGAAGACAGGGATAAACAAGGGATATATAAATACGATACTGAGGATATTCCTCCAAGAACTCGAAATAATGGATTCAAATTGGATAAATTTAGATTTAGAAAGGATATGGGAAAGTATTGGTTTGGAAATAGGTTAGTTGATGTGTGGAACCGTCAACCTAGTAGGGTAATTGAAGCTAAAACCTTGGGTAGCTTCAAATTTAGGTTAGATAAAGGGTTTAGACAGAAACGTAAGTAATCACTAGGGCATATTAGAAAACGTTTCGGCCCTGGGACCTGGGACCGAAACGCTTTCTAATATGTCCTAAAAACTAACTTGTCGGTATCTATTGCCAAAATTTATACCAGATTAGATAAATACATAAGTGAGACGGGGGGGGGGTTAAATGGATAAGTGAGACACTTGTGCAGCATTTTGGTATCTCTATTCTGGAAACGTTTCGCCACACAGTGGCTTCTTCAGTCCAGTGCAGAAAAAGGTGGACTAAGAGGAGGCGTTTGAGGTAATCAGTCCCTCAGCCTTGAGTCAATATCTTGTGAGATTTGCAATTGAGTTAATAGGGTTATTAAAGCTAATTGTCTGGGTAACATTGATAATGGGTTGCGCAAACATTTTTCTTAAGTGGGTTTGGGTTTGAGAAGAACGTGCCTAGTATGGGCTACCTGGATGGCATAGGCCTGCTGCAGTGTGCCTAAATTTTTATGTTAAGTTGTATAACGTACTTGTAAAAATAAATATTATTATTATTATTATTATTATTATTATTATTATTATTATTATTATTATCACTGACACGATGGAATTGGACTATAATACGACTCAAAGTTAGCGAAATCGCGGGTGCGTATACTGTGACGAGACCGGTTAGACCAAAAACGCAGACCAGTTACGGTGAAAGGTTACGCAGATCAGACGACAGGAGTAGTGTCTGATTTGCGTAACCTATACTGCGTTAATGTGATGGGTGAGGGTGTGGGTGGGTGGGCGGGGGAATCAGGGTGTGGGCAGGCGGGAGAGCAGGTGGACGGGCGGGCGGGCGTGCGGGTGATCGGGCGGGAAGGCAGGGTGTGGGCGGGTAAGGAAGTATATAAGATGGGAGAGGAGAGATCTCAGCCTCACTTTAGCTGACGTGACGCCTCCTGCAGCACTACACTCACCCATCACTACACCTCTCACACAGGTAAGTCACCCACACAATTGGGTGTTCTAGTCACCCACACAACTGACTCCAGAAGCCACCCACACAACTGGGTGTTCTAGTCACCCACACAACTGGCTCTCGTAGTCACCCACACAACTGGCACTTGTAGACACCCACACTACTGGCACTTGTGGACACCCACACAACTGGCTCTTGTAGTCACCCACACAACTGGCACTTGTAGACACCCACAAAACTGGCACTTGTGGACACCCACACAACTGACTCTTGTAGTCACCCACACAACTGGCTCTTGTAGTCACCCACACAACTGGGACTTGTAGACACCCACACAACTGGCACTTGTGGACACCCACACAACTGGCTCTTGTAGTCACCCACACAACTGGCACTTGTAGACACCCACACAACTGGCACTTGTGGACACCCACACAACTGGCTCTTGTAGTCACCCACACAACTGGCACTTGTAAACACCCACCCAACTGGCACTTGTGGACGCCCACACAACTGGCTCTTGTAGTCACCCACACAACTGGCACTTGTAGACACCCACACAACTGGCACTTGTGGGCAACCACACAACTGGCTCTTGTAGTCACCCACACAACTGGCACTTGTGGACACCCACACAACTGGCACTTGTAGACACCCACACAACTGGCACTTGTAGTCACCCACACAACTGGCTCTTGTAGCCACCCACACAACTGACACTTGTGGACACCCACACAACTGGCACTTGTAGACACCCACACAACTGGCACTTGTAGACACCCACACAACTGGCACTTGTAGTCACCCACACAACTGGCACTTGTAGTCACCCACACAACTGGCACTTGTAGTCACCCACACAACTGGCACTTGTAGTCACCCACACAACTGGCTCTTGTAGTCACTCACACAACTGGCTTTTGTAGTCACCCACACAACTGGCTCTTGTAGTCACCCACACAACTGGCACTTGTAGACACCCACCCAACTGGCACTTGTGGACGCCCACACAACTGGCTCTTGTAGTCACCCACACAACTGGCACTTGTAGACACCCACACAACTGGCACTTGTAGACACCCACACAACTGGCTCTTGTAGTCACCCACACAACTGGCACTTGTGGACACCCACACAACTGGCACTTGTGGACACCCACACAACTGGCACTTGTGGACACCCACACAACTGGCACTTGTGGACACCCACACAACTGGCACTTGTGGACACCCACACAACTGGCACTTGTGGACACCCACACAACTGGCTCTTGTAGTCACCCACACAACTGGCACTTGTAGACACCCACACAACTGGCACTTGTGGACACCCACACAACTGGCTCTTGTAGTCACCCACACAACTGGCACTTGTAGACACCCACACCCTCATAGGTGGATGTTCCAGTCACTCACACCTTCACAAGTGGATGTTCTAGTCACCCACACCCTCACAGGTGGATGTTCTAGTCACCCACACCCCCACAGGTGGATGTTCCAGTCACCCACACCCTCACAGGTAGATGTTCTAGTCACCCACACCCCCACAGGTGGATGTTCTAGTCACCCACACCCCCCACAGGTGGATGTTCTAGTCACCCACACCTTCACAGGTGGATGTTCTAGTCACCCACACCCCCCACAGGTGGATGTTCTAGTCACCCACACGCAACAGGTGAATATTATAGTCTCCCATAGCAGTTTAAAAACTGAAAGTGATATATAATATAAAGTTTTTCTTTTTCGGGCCACCCTGCCTTGGTGGGAATCGGCCGGTGTATATATAAAAAAAAAATATATATATATATATATATATATATATATATATATATATATATATATATATATATATATATATATGTGTGTGTGTGTGTGTGTGTGTGTGTGTGTGTGTGTGTGTGTGTGTGTGTGTGTGTGTGTGTGTGTGTGTGTGTGTGTGTGTGTGTATGCAATAATTTCGCCAAAATCATTCTGAACATAACGAAAAAAATATATTTCACTGTGTTTGTTTAGTATTAAATTATTGTAAACAAATCTAAAATATATTTAGTTGGGTTAGGCTAAAATAAATTGTTCTTGTTATAATAAGGTTAGGTAAGTTTTCTAAGTTTCTTTTGGTGCAAAATAAAAAATTTTTACATTAACATTAATGAAAAAAAATATCTTTAAACGTATAAGAGAAAATTTTAGAAAGGACTTAATTTTAAATGAGTTTTTGCTAATTGACCAGTTTTACATATTCGGCACGACATATATATATATATATATATATATATATATATATATATATATATATATATATATATATATATATATATATATATATATAATATACAGTAAACAGGTGACAGATCTACATATACAAAACATGAATAATCAGTCAGTCCATCATACTAAGGACGGATTATTTCATTTTTTTGTACATAATTCTTCTGCTCTCAATTATGTCCTTGAATTTGTCTAGCGAAACGTCTACAGTAAAGACACCCAGATGCTGCACACGTGTCTAATTCTTCAAGTCACTGTGACTTGTGACTTGTAAGTAGTGCGAGTGGGACCGGAACGTCGCCAAAAGTTCCTCTCACTTACGTGCGGGTTATGTGTGTGTTGTTCCAGTCACGGTATTGTTCCTTTGTGCAAAGGAACAACCACTGATATAGCTAAGACAGTCTCTGGTGGTTAACGATTAAGACAGATACAGAGGCAACAGGTGTAGTAGTGATATGACGATGACGTAATTTATTTTACTACACCTGTTGCCTCTATATTTGACTAAAGAAGTCTACTGTGTAGGCGAAACGTTTCAATAATAAAGATACCCAGCTGCTGCACGTGAATCTTAATCATCTTGTTGGTAATAATGTTGGTAGAAGTACCGACACATTTTATTGTGGCATTACTTAGACTTGTGGCCTTTCAGCTGTCAACTTGCTGATAGATAAAACGCACAGTCGCAAACAATCTATCAACACTGACAGGTGACCCTTAAGGTAACAAATAAAGATATCAACAAGACTGAAAAAAATCCTTGATATTAATAATCTTTATTTCCACATGTACAACTTATACAGACCATTGCTGATATTAATGACATTTAGAAAGCCGCTTGTTATGCTGAGCATTTCCCGCAAATTAGGTCAGTTTTGTCCCAGGATGCGACCCACACCAGTCCACTAACACCCAGGTACCTATTTTACTGCTAGGTGAACATGGACAGCAGGTGTCTTATGGAAACACGTCATAATCTTGTTAACCATACCGGGGATCGATCCCCGGACCTCAGTGTGTGAGGTGAGTGCTCTAGCGCTCGAGCTGAGAATAACACAAAAATAATATGATTTAGCTCATAAAATACAATTATTGCAGGAGTTTACGATTAAAAGACCTATAATTCACGATTTTTAACTAAAAATAATGTCAGAAAATGGTTCAGACCTTTTAAAAGACCCAGACATTTTTCATGGATGTAAGAAGAATTGAAGCCAAATTTGAAGAGAAGACAAAAAGTCCAGAAGAGAATTAGAGTAAAAAGTGAAAGAAAAACTGAAAGTAATCCGCCAGAACTTTTATCTTCGTCCAAAATCCGGATCCAGGAAAAAAGTAGAAAGATGTCACAGGGAAAAAAGTAGAAACATGTCACAGGGGAAAAAGTAGAAACATGTCACAGGGAAAAAAGTAAACATGTCACAGGGAAAAAAGTAAACATGTCACAGGGAAAAAAGTAAACATGTCACAGGGAAAAAAGTAAACATGTCACAGGGAAAAAAGTAAACATGTCACAGGGAAAAAAGTAAACATGTCACAGGAAAAAAAGTAACAAAGGTCACAGAAGTAAAAAAAAAAAAGCAACTTATTTTCCTGCGACTTTTCCCTAGCCAAAACTGTGACTTATTTTCCTGCGACTTTTCCCTAGCCAAAACTGTGACTTATTTTCCTGCGACTTTTCCCTAGCCAAAACTGTGACTTATTTTCCTGCGACTTTTCCCTAGCCAAAACTGTGACTTATTTTCCTGCGACTTTTCCCTAGCCAAAACTGTGACTTATTTTCCTGCGACTTTTCCCTAGCCAAAACTGTGACTTATTTTCCTGCGACTTTTCCCTAGCCAAAACTGTGACTTATTTTCCTGCGACTTTTCCCTAGCCAAAACTGTGACTTATTTTCCTGCGACTTCTTTCCGGGACACTCAAAATCCAAGACAAAAACCTCTCAGAATAAAGGTGGTTGAGGAAGGAAAATAAGGGAGGATAATAATGAGGACACAGCATGAGGGTTTAGCGACTCATTACAAGAACATGTTGATAAATGCCTTAAAATACCCACCAGGTGATGATTCCTCACATATGCAACAGTTGGGTATCTTCATCGTTGAAACGTTTCACCTACACAGTAGACTTCGTCAGTCAAATACAGAGGTAACAGTTGTGGTAGTGAAGATAATGTTACCAGTCCATCAACGATGGAGAAAGAGTATTTGAGGTGGTCAGTCCCTCAGCCTGGAGAAGAGTTCACCTCCAAAGATCTTGTCTGCAACATTGCATCATATATATATATATATATATATATATATATATATATATATATATATATATATATATATATAGATGGCATATACAGTACATAAGGTGTGAGAGATACATGTCTGGTATATATTGTTACGTGTTTGTCACTGATTATGAGGCGAAAAGCTCATCCAGCTCCTGAGAGCTGGGGTGTGTGCCCAAAATACAGCAGGCATATACCCCTCTGAACAGCAGCGCTGAGTTGCTGGAACAGAAAACTAGCTGCCTTGGGATCCCTAGTTACCCTGATGAGTCTTTTGCCCAGCTCCTTAAGGAACTTAGATGCACTCTTTCCCCATGAGCCAAGGGTTTCCGAGCCTATTGAAACAAACATATAATGATGGGCAAGTTTTCCGTATTTTCTAGACTTTTGGGACTCCCTGAAGCTGGCGGCTGCCCCTCCTTCCTCCCTGGTGTATTGGAGATAGGTATCAGCCAAAGCAGATGCACATGTGTAGTCCCACACCACCTGCTTGCCGTCTGTCGAGGCTTGAAGGGTGATACCATCTGGACGCTTTTGCTGCCATCAGATCTGCATAGTTGGGGTGGCTCCCTTACTGCTGGGCATCCAGCTGTTGTGAGGCTCCTCTTGATAATGTTATTAACCTCCTCATGTCTTGCAATCTTTCCCTCGGATTTACGGCACACAAGACCGTGGTACCCGAATCGGTCTGCTGCTTCACTGCCACAAATACACCTGTGTTCGGCGAGAATAGGGGCGGCAAGTCGAAGGACAACACTAATGCGGATGGTCTGTGGGTCGAGGCATGTTCCAAGGCTGGAGTTGGGAACAGCCAACAGAAAGTATCCTGCATGAGGAGCTCTCACTGCCAAGAGGCGGGCTCTATCCTTTCCTGACACACTTTGAAATATTGTTAAGGCTATATTATCCACTATTGGACCATCCCAGTGTGACTGTAGTTGTTGGGAGGAGCAGGTCTGGTTTCAGAGCCCGTTATATTATCCCAGATCATGGCTCCGTCAATGAACTTTTGGTCCTGGACTCCAATCTTGTCCCTAAGATGTCCAGGGAGAATTGCTACTACAAGCCCTCTGGCTGCAACGCATGAGGACAGGAAAGCAGGTAGCGCAATCTGTAATGACTTGCGAACACCAAAACCTCCTAGTCTGACTGAAATGTAGCGTGGTTCCACTGCCCATCTTCTAGAGTTAGGTTAAGTACTTTCGTAAATCTGCCTCAGGATACTGTCATATTCGTGTGGTATACGCTTACCATATGAATGTGCACAGCTTAGAAAATATGTTAACCTGGGAAGACTTAGCACTTTGTGAGAAGGTGCAAGGCAACGTGGGTATCAAGATTGCCTATTTGTTGTTCCATTCTCCTCAACTCTTCCAGTTTCTTCCTGAGAATTGTGTCAATGGCATCGCTTCCCAGAGGTGCTCCAAACAAGACGCTATTTGTGGGGGCAATGACTGCTGCTCCTGGTAGTTTTGATCTCACTGCATTTATCACTTGATGAGAGTAAGACACATGTGCAACATCTGGGTATCTTTATTGTAGACGTTTCGCCATCCAGTGGCTTTATCAATACAAATTCCAGGACATAACTTGAAGACAGTAGAACTATGTACAGAAGATGAGGTAATCAGTCCCTCAACCTAGGAGTAGGTGCGAACAGCACCATAGTCGTGGAGATTCTGAAGCAGAAGAAAGAATCCTGGCGCTTATATAGTAACGTCAGGTGAAGCAGACGAGGGCAAATTCACTGGTGGGCGGGATTCCCCAGTGGAAGTAGGTCCTTCCCAAAGAGATGGGTTAGTTGTAGTAGTAGTAGTTGTCGTAGTTGTGAAGGTTATGTACATGTCCTCAGAATTAAGATTCCATGATGTTGCAGTGTCTGCAAAGCCACTGGATGGCGAAACGTCTACAATAAAGATACCCAGATGTTGCACATGTGTCTTACTCTCATCTTGTCGGTATTATATACCATTCGTACACAACTTGTCAGACACTGCAACATCATGGAATCTTAATTCTGAGGACATGTACATAACCTTCACAACTACGACAACTACTACTACTACAACTAACCCATCTCTTTGGGAAGGACCTACTTCCACTGGGGAATCCCGCCCACCAGTGAATTTGCCCTCGTCTGCTTCACCTGACGTTACTATATAAGCGCCAGGATTCTTTCTTCTGCTTCAGAATCTCCACGACTATGGTGCTGTTCGCACCTACTCCTAGGTTGAGGGACTGATTACCTCATCTTCTGTACATAGTTCTACTGTCTTCAAGTTATGTCCTGGAATTTGTATTGATAAAGCCACTGGATGGCGAAACGTCTACAATAAAGATACCCAGATGTTGCACATGTGTCTTACTCTCATCTTGTCGGTATTATATACCATTCGTACGCATTTATCACTTGTTGACTGACTGAGATGATTTCACATTTGGATGGATTCAGGATGAGACCCATTTCCTGACCCCGTGTCATCACCTGTGTAAGAGCATCCAAAAGCGATTCCTTTGTACCTGCTAGTGTGCCATATATATATATATATATATATATATATATATATATATATATATATATATATATATATATATATATATATATATATATATATATATATATATATATGACATCTTTCATTAATTTTTCCTGAATATAACACCAAAGTGTGTCAATCTTTCTGATATAAATAACCTTGAAAAATGGAAAAAGGCGCTCATGTACAATTCAGGACATTGATTACAGGAAACGTTTCGCCACTCGTGGCAAAACGTTTCCTTTAATAAATGCACTAAAGAATACGTAGGTGTCTTTATCCACATAACCCACCTTGACTGCTAGCAATATACCAGTCATCGTCATGACTGGTTTTTACCATCGGGAGAAGGAGTCTAGAAAACGGTGACAGTCAACAATCCTTCAAAACCTCGGTCAGACCCACTCCACAAAATTTACAGATAAGCAACCCAAAAAATGACGAAATATCCGTGACAACAGATGCTATTGTAATGTCTGAGAGAGTACAAAAAAAGTAAGATGATTACTAACCTTACTGCATCACGGCTTGATCAAGCCGTCACCGTGACTGCTTTATCAAGCCGTCACGGTGACGGTGTGGTTTACATATTACAGAATATTAAAGACAAAGACAGTCACTAACATACCTAGGCATTTCGGTGATATACGTCGAGGTGTCGGCAAATTTCTGTACTCAGGTAAACAGTGTAGAAAATTAGACACATGTGCAACATCTGGGTATCTTTGTTGTAGATGTTTCGCCCTCCAGTGGCTTTATCAATACAAATTCAAGGACATAATTAGAAGACATTAGAACTGTATACAAAAGTTAAGGCACTCAGTCCCTCGGTCTTAGACCGGTCTTTTGTACATAGTTCTACAGTCTTCCGATTATGTCCTGGAATTTGTATTAATAAAGCCACTGGAGGGCGAAACGTCTACAATAAAGATACCCAGATGTTGCACAAGTGTCTAATTCTTCATCTTGTCGGTATTGTATACCATACATGAACAAACCAAGTTTTATATAAACCTTGGTAACAGATACCAACAAGTCGGTTTACAAAGGCACGTAAGCAAACAATAGGAAAATATTTATTAGAAAAACTTCCGGTCCTAGAACCTTGATCAAATGTTTCAGTAAACTAGAGAAAAAACCTTGATCTCCATCGAGCATTAAACTCAGCTACGCGGCTATAAGAAATCTTTAGAAATATAAACTGGAACAGCACAAAAGATACTCAGACCACTACATAAAGTGACACTGGAATGTAAGGAACCTAGTTGATAATTAAGACATATTACGAACACAAGTAAGAATGGCCTATGAGACCTGGTCGTAATGGGAAATTCAGTAAACAAAACTCAGCAGTAATGGACACTATGTACAGATGGAATAGTAAGTGTACACCACGGTGACAGATGGCAAAGCAGAAGCCAGAGAGAGTGCACCGTACTCAACCAGCAGGTAGGCAAGTCTGCCAATGCTTACCACAAGTGAACCACGTTGCATCAGTTTTGGTGGGCTTGCCTGTGATTGGCCAATGAACCAAGGTACTGATTTAACGACTGGTTCCCTACTGATAGTTAAACCCTTAGTACCTGGTTCGCTGGTTGGGAGGCAGCCTATATGGGAGTGTGACATACTCCGAATAAATTGTAACATACTCTTTGCATACCACAACACATATGCAACAAGTGGGTATCTTTACTGTTGAAACGTTTCGCCTACACAGTAGGCTTCTTCATTCAAATACAGAGGCAGCAGGTGTAGTAGTGAAATGAAGATGTAATCAGTCCATCAACCTTAGAGACATGAGGTGGTCAGTCTGACTAACCACCTCATAACTCCAAGACTGATGGACTGAACACATCGACTCCAGGCTGAGGGACTGATTACCTCAAACTCCTCCTCATCTTCCACCGTTACTATCTGTATCGGACTGAAGAAGCCGACACGTTTCCACAATAAAGATTCCCAAATGTTGCACAAGCGTCTTATTCTTCAAGAGATGCCAAGGTAGAGATGATACTCTATACGATACTTCTCTGTAGAATATACAGAAAAAATTAACTACATTTAGTCACATAGTTAAATAGATTAGATTTATACTTAGCCACAGAAGCAGCTAGTTTAGAATTCACCCCAAAGACAATATACATGTACTCAGATCACAACATGATGGTGGCTTTCTTTGTATTTAATAAACCAAAATTGTAATTACAAACCAAAATTGTAATTACACATTGTAACCTTTGCAAGAAAAATAAAATCTTTATTCTTTAAGTACAGACATGTATGGGCAGGGCTCTTGACCAGCAACATGTGATCGGTTATGAGGGGGTCTTCACTAAATTCAACTTCAATAACGAAAATATACACTGGGATCATGTCAATCATGTCCTAAATTAAACAAGCTGGGAAGATTTCCTAAACAACTTGGATCCGAACCTCTGCCTAGAAAGAATTAGCTCTGTGGTACTTGAGGCATACTCAAGGTACATTCCTTTAAGAAAAATAAAGAGAAGATGTAAACTAGAAAGAAAGAGACGGTCTCTATACAAGCGAAAGTGAAGAATCACAGAGCTACTGAAAGGGTCCAATATATCTGAAATACGAATGGAGGCACTGGTCAGAGAAACAACAAATATCGAACTTAAGCTTAAGGAATCTTACAGGAGACAAGAAACTCAGGAAGAACTTAATGCCATAAATGAAATTGAAAAAAAAAGTATTTCTTTTTCCATGCCAAATCCAGGGCAAACACAACATTCAGTATTGGACACCTGCTTAGACGAGATGGGACTTGCATAGACGACAGCAAAGAAATGAGTGAGATATTAAAGTCCCAGTATGACTCAGTGTTATGTGAGTCATTAACCGAACTAAGAGTCGAAAATCTAAATTATTTTTTTATGACCGAGATTCAAAATTTGGCCAATTCAAAAATCTCTGATATTATCCTAACACCACAAGACTTCAAAAAGCAATATATGACATGCCCATGCACTCTGCCCCATGCCCAGACTCATGGAACTCCGTGTTCATCAAGAACTGCAAGAAGCCCCTTTCACGTGCCTTCAGCATTCTATGGAGAGGGAGCATGACGATTGAGACACTTATGCAACATATGGGAATCTTTATTCAGGAAACGTTTCGCCACGCAGTGGCTTCATCAGTCCAATACAAAGTAGAAAGGCGTAAGGAGAGGAGGAGCTTGAGGTAATCAGTCCCTCAGCCTGGAGTCGATGTGTTCAGTCCATCAATCTTGTAGAATGTTGGTTTTTCAAACCATTCATCACACGAGAGGGAGCATGGACACAGGGGTCATCCCACACTCACTAAAAACAACAGACATAACCCACTCCACAACGGTGGCAGTAAAGAAATTGCAAATAATTATAGACCTATACCACTAACGTCCCATATCATAAAAATCTTTGAAAGGGTTCTAACTTCTAAGAAGCAAGATCGCCAATCACCTAGATACCCATTAGTTATACAACCCAGGACAACACGGGTTTAGAGCAGGTCGCTCCTGCCTGTCCCAACTATTGAACCACTATGACATATAAAACGCAGATGTAGTATACACAAACTTTACGAAAGTCTTCGACAAGTGTGACCATGGCGTAATAGTGCACAAAATGCATGACAAAGGAATAACAGGAAAATGGATCTATAACTACCTAACAAACAGAACAAAAAGAGTAAGTCTGAGGCAGCTACAGTGAAAAGCTTAGTTCCACAAGGCACAGTACTCGCTCCCATCCTGTTTCTTATCCTCGTATCTGACATAGACAGATGTAACCCACAGCACTGTGTCTTCCTTTACAGACGACACAGACAGATGTAACCCACAGCACTGTGTCTTCCTTTACAGACGACACAGACAGATGTAACCCACAGCACTGTGTCTTCCTTTACAGACGACACAGACAGATGTAACCCACAGCACTGTGTCTTCCTTGACAGACGACACAGACAGATGTAACCCACAGCACTGTGTCTTCCTTTACAGACGACACAGACAGATGTAACCCACAGCACTGTGTCTTCCTTGACAGACGACACAGACAGATGTAACCCACAGCACTGTGTCTTCCTTTACAGACGACACAGACAGATGTAACCCACAGCACTGTGTCTTCCTTTACAGACGACACCCAAATTTGCATGACAGTGTCAACCATTGCAGACACTGCAACACTCCAGGCGGACATCAACCAAATCTTTAAATGGGCTGCAGAAAATATGAAGATCAATGAAGAGAAATTTTAATTACTCCGATATGGAAAACTCGAGGAAATTAAAACTGTACCGGAGTATAAAACACATTCCAACTATACAACAGATCGAAAAAACTAATGTGAAGGACCTGGGAGTGATAATGTCAGAGAATCTAACTTTCAAAGATCACAACAATGTATCTACTACATCTGCTAGGAAAATGATAGGATGGATAATGAGAACCTTCAAAACAAGGGATGCCAAGCCCATGATGATTCTCTTCAAATCGCTTGTTCTCTCTAACCTGGAATACTGCTGTACACTAACTGTCCCTTTCAAGGCAGGCGAAACTGCTGACCTGGAGAGTGTACAGAGAGCTTTCACGGCACACAAAAATACGATAAAGCACCCAAATTACTGTTAACGGTTGAAGTCCCTTGATTTGCATTCCCTGGAACGCAGGCGAGAAAGATACATGATAATATACACTTGGAAAATCCTAGAGGGACTAGTCCCAAATTTGCACACAAAAATCACTCCCTATGAAAGCAAAAGACTCGGCAATAGGTGCAACATTCCCGCCACGAGTACACAATAAGTGTCAGGTGCCCAAGACTGCTCAACTGCCTCCCAGCATACATAAGGGAGATTACCAATAGACCCCTGGCTGCCTTCAAGAAGGCGCTGACCAGCCGGGCTGTGGTTCGTACGTCAGTTTGCGTGCGGCCAGCAGTAACAGCCTGGTTGATCAGATCCCTGGTCCAGCACGAGGCCTGGTTACAGACCGGGCCGCGGGGGCGTTCATTCCTGAAACCCTCTCCAAGTATATCCATCCTGTAGATGACAATCCAAGAGTATACGGCTACACAAAAGGACAAGGAACTAGGCGCCAAAAGAAGTTAAGAGAGGCACATCTGGATACACAAACAACCCGCATATTGGAGAAACCTCATGAAGACGTTTCGGTCCGACTTGGACCATTGTTTTGATGTCCCGTGGCCTGGTGGCTAAAGCTCTCGCTTCGCACAGTGAGCGTCCGGGTTCGATTCCCTTCGAAGGGGCAGAAACATTGGGCGCGTTACCTTACATCTGTTGTCGATGTTCACCCATCAGTAAAATAGGTACCTGGGTGTTAGTGGACTGGTGTGGGTCGCATCCTGGGACAAAACTGACCTAATTTGCGGGAAATGTTCAGCATAACAAGCGGCTTTCTGTAGTAGTATATCACTGATGTCAGCTATGGTCTGTATACCTTGTACATGTACCTGTAGATAGTAGTCTGTCACTGATGTCAGCTATGGTCTGTATACCTTGTACATGTACCTGTAGATAGTAGTATGTCACTGATGTCAGCTATGGTCTGTATACCTTGTACATGTACCTGTAGATAGTAGTATGTCACTGATGTCAGCTATGGTCTGTATACCTTGTACATGTACCTGTAGATAGTAGTATGTCACTGATGTCAGCTATGGTCTGTATACCTTGTACATGTACCTGTAGATAGTAGTATGTCACTGATATCAGCTATGGTCTGTATACCTTGTACATGTACCTGTAGATAGTAGTATGTCACTGATGTCAGCTATGGTCTGTATACCTTGTACATGTACCTGTAGATAGTAGTATGTCACTGATGTCAGCTATGGTCTGTATACCTTGTACATGTACCTGTAGATAGTAGTATGTCACTGATGTCAGCTATGGTCTGTATACCTTGTACATGTACCTGTAGATAGTAGTATGTCACTGATGTCAGCTATGGTCTGTATACCTTGTACATGTACCTGTAGATAGTAGTCTGTCACTGATGTCAGCTATGGTCTGTATACCTTGTACATGTACCTGTAGATAGTAGTATGTCACTGATGTCAGCTATGGTCTGTATACCTTGTACATGTACCTGTAGATAGCAGTATGTCACTGATGTCAGCTATGGTCTGTATACCTTGTACATGTACCTGTAGATAGTAGTATGTCACTGATGTCAGCTATGGTCTGTATACCTTGTACATGTACCTGTAGATAGTAGTATGTCACTGATGTCAGCTATGGTCTGTATACCTTGTACATGTACCTGGAGATAGTAGTATGTCACTGATGTCAGCTATGGTCTGTATACCTTGTACATGTACCTGTAGATAGCAGTATGTCACTGATGTCAGCTATGGTCTGTATACCTTGTACATGTACCTGTAGATAGTAGTATGTCACTGATGTCAGCTATGGTCTGTATACCTTGTACATGTACCTATAGAACTAAATATATCATTATTATTACTGTTTACAAAGTCACAGTGTGACTTTGTAAATGGTCCAAGTGGGACCGAAACGTCGTCACAAGCTCCTCTCTCCTATGTGCGGGTTATTTGTATATTGTATCAGTCACGGAGTTGTGCCTTTGTGTTCTGCACAGCTGGATATATATTTAAAATTTACATTTCAACTGAGAAGGAATAAAATCTCTCAAACTGCATTTCCTGGAACGCAGGCAAGAAAGCTATCATATAACTGCCAACTGGAATATGTTAAAGAAACACCTTTTATTTTTAAAATCAGTTTTACAGGCTAAGAGGTGTTATGCTATCTCTTATCTGGTGTATACTAGCATCGCCCAGGATGCCACCCACACCAGTCCACTAACACCTAGGTACCTACTTACTGCTGGGTGAACAGGGAGAGTAGGTGTAAGGTGATTAACACCCAGGTATCTACTTACTGCTGGGTGAACAGGGACAGTAGGTGTAAGGTGACTAACACCCAGGTACCTACGTATTGCTAGGGGTAAAGTGACTAACACTAACAGCTGGTAGCAGCATTAACAGCTGGTACCAGCACTAACAGTTGGTAGAAGAACTAACAACTGTACCAGCACTAACAGTTGGTAGCAGCACTAACAACTGTACCAGCACTAACAGCTGGTTGCAGCAGTAACAGCTGGTTGCAGCAGTAACAGCTGGTAGCAGCACTAACAGTTGGTAGCAGCACTAACAATTGTACCAGCACTAACAGCTGGTAGCAGCATTAACAGTTGGTAGCAGCACTAACAGCTGGTAGCAGCACTAACAGCTGGTAGCAGCACTAACAGCTGGTAGCAGCAGTAACAGTTGGTAGCAGCACTAACAGCTGGTAGCAGCACTAACAGCTGGTAGCAGCAGTAACAGTTGGTAGCAGCACTAACAGCTGGTAGCAGCACTAACAGCTGGTAGCAGCACTAACAGCTGGTAGCAGCACTAACAGCTGGTAGCAGCACTAACAGTTGGTAGCAGCACTAACAGCTGGTAGCAGCACTAACAGCTGGTAGCAGCACTAACAGCTGGTAGCAGCAGTAACAGCTGGTAGCAGCACTAACAGCTGGTAGCAGCAATAACAGCTGGTAGCAGTACTAACAGCTGGTAACAGCACTAACAGTTGGTAGCAGCACTAACAGCTGGTAGCAGCACTAACAGCTGGTAGCAGCACTAACAGCTGGTAGCAGCACTAACAGCTGGTAGCAGCACTAACAGATAGTAGCAGCACTAACAGCTGGTAGCAGCACTAACAGCTGGTAGCAGCACTAACAGCTGGTAGCAGCACTAACAGCTGGTAGCAGCACTAACAGCTGGTAGCAGCACTAACAGCTGGTAGCAGCACTAACAGCTGGTAGCAGCACTAACAGCTGGTAGCAGCACTAACAGCTGGTAGCAGCACTAACAGCTGGTAGCAGCACTAACAGCTGGTAGCAGCACTAACAGCTGATAGCAGCACTAACAGCTGGTAGCAGCACTAACAGCTGGTAGCAGCACTAACAGCTGGTAGTAGCACTAACAACTGGTAGCAGGTATTGTTTGATAGTTAAATGAGGAGGGTGACGGACCTAGAGTTATCTTTCTTTATGACTGAGACACTAGTGAAACATTTGGGTATGTTTACTGAGGAAACGTTTCGCCAGCCAGTGACTTCTTCAGTCCAGTACAGAGGCAGGAGGTGTAGTAGTGAAATGAAGATGATGTAATCAGTACAACAACCCTGGAGAAATAGTATCTGAGGTGGTCAGTCCCTCAGATATTATTTCTCTAAGGTTGAGGGACTAATTGCATCATCATTTCACTACTACACCTCCTGCCTCTGTATGTGACTGAAGAAGCCTACTGTGTAGGCAAAACTGTCGCACATGTGTCTTAATCATCAACTTGTCGGTATTTTATACCGTATTCAACTTCACCTCTGGATCTTTTCCATGACCCCACGTTGTACCTCTCTTGTGACCTTTCTCCAGCCTGACCTGAAGGTGCTCGTATCCCTTACAAGGTGTATATATGTGCCACGTAATGCACTGAATCAACAAACGCTCAGTATAACGTATGGTATCAACCTTGGTACCAGATACCGACAAATTGGTTTAAACGCGTGAGCAAACACCAGAACATATCAATCAGAAAACGTGTGAAACAAGGCCACAGGACCATGATCACACGTTTTCTAATATATCCTAGTGTTTATTTGCATGTTTTTCAAACCACTCAGCATATACCCAGTGATGGCGTTTACCGAGAATATATAAACAAGACACAATATACAGGTTACAGTATTTTATGTATAAACATGTTTCGTTCAACAGGGACTTTATCAGTCCACACAGAGAATAACAATGCCATCGCTTGCACATTGTGTCTTATCTTCGTGTGTTTTCTTTCTGTATGTGTGATAACGTTCAACGCTGGACGAAGACATGTATTAACCTTTAGTATATTCTCCAGTAGTGCTGTGATTCAGTGGGTACTACTGTGTCCAGTGGTGCTGTGATTCAGTGGTTGCTACTGTGTCCAGTGGTGCTGTGATTCAGTGGTTACTACTGTGTCCAGTGATGCTGTGATTCAGTGGTTACTACTATGTCCAGTGGTGCTGTGATTCAGTGGTTACTACTGTGTCCAGTGGTGCTGTGATTCAGTGGTTACTACTATGTCCAGTGGTGCTGTGATTCAGTGGTTACTACTATGTCCAGTAGTGCTGTGATTCAGTGGGTACTACTGTGTCCAGTGGTGCTGTGATTCAATGGTTACTACTGTGTCCAGTGGTGCTGTGATTCAGTGGTTACTACTATGTCCAGTGGTGCTGTGATTCAGTGGTTACTACTATGTCCAGTGGTGATGTGATTCAGTGGTTACTACTGTGTCCAGTAGTGCTGTGATTCAGTGGGTACTACTGTGTCCAGTGGTGCTGTGATTCAGTGGGTACTACTGTGCCCAGTGGTGCTGTGATTCAGTGGTTACTACTGTGTCCAGTGGTGCTGTGATTCAGTGGTTACTACTTTGTCCAGTGGTGCTGTGATTCAGTGGTTACTGTGTCCAGTGGTGCTGTGATTCAGTGGTTACTACTATGTCAAGTGGTGCTGTGATTCAGTGGTTATTACTATGTCCAGTGGTGCTGTGATTCAATGGTTACTACTGTGTCCAGTGGTGCTGTGATTCAGTGGTTACTACTGTATTCAGTAGTGCTGTGATTTAGTGGGGATGCTGCGCTACAGTGTTACTATTGAGAGTGTTTTAGTGGGGATGCTGCGCTACAGTGTCACTACTGAGAGTGTGTTCAGTGGGGATGCTGTGCTACAGTGTTACTACTAAGAGTGTGTTCAGTGGGAATGCTGTGCTACAGTGTTACTACTAAGAGTGTGTTCAGTGGGGATGCTGTGCTACAGTGTTACTACTAAGAGTGTGTTCAGTGGGGATGCTGTACTACAGTGTCACTACTGAGAGTGTGTTCAGTAGGGATGCTGCGCTACAGTGTTACTACTAAGAGTGTGTTCAGTGGGGATGCTGTGCTACAGTGTTACTACTAAGAGTGTGTTCAGTGGGGATGCTGTGCTACAGTGTTACTACTAAGAGTGTGTTCAGTGGGGATGCTGTGCTACAGTGTTACTACTAAGAGTGTGTTCAGTGGGAATGCTGTGCTACAGTGTTACTACTAAGAGTGTGTTCAGTGGGGATGCTGTGCTACAGTGTTACTACTAAGAGTGTGTTCAGTGGGAATGCTGTGCTACAGTGTTACTACTAAGAGTGTGTTCAGTGGGAATGCTGTGCTACAGTGTTACTACTAAGAGTGTTTTCAGTGGGAATGCTGTGCTACAGTGTTACTACTAAGAGTGTTTTCAGTGGGAATGCTGTGCTACAGTGTTACTACTAAGAGTGTGTTCAGTGGGGATGCTGTGCTACAGTGTTACTACTAAGAGTGTTTTCAGTGGGAATGCTGTGCTACAGTGTTACTACTAAGAGTGTTTTCAGTGGGAATGCTGTGCTACAGTGTTACTACTAAGAGTGTTTTCAGTGGGAATGCTGTGCTACAGTGTTACTACTGAGTGTGCAGTGGGGATGCTGTGCTACAGTGTTACTACTAAGAGTGTGTTCAGTGGGGATGCTGTGCTACAGTGTCACTACTAAGAGTGTGTTCAGTGGGGATGCTGTGCTACAGTGTTACTACTGAGTGTTCAGTGGGAATGCTGTGCTACAGTGTTACTACTAAGAGTGTGGTCAGTGGGGATGCTGTGCTACAGTGTCACTACTAAGAGTGTGTTCAGTGGGGATGCTGTGCTACAGTGTTACTACTGAGTGTTCAGTGGGGATGCTGTGCTACAGTGTTACTACTAAGAGTGTAGTCAGTGGGGATGCTGTGCTACAGTGTTACTACTAAGAGTGTGTTCAGTGGGGATGCTGTGCTACAGTGTTACTACTAAGAGTGTGTTCAGTGGGGATGCTGTACTACAGTGTTACTACTAAGAGTGTGTTCAGTGGGGATGCTGTGCTACAGTGTTACTACTGAGTGTTCAGTGGGGATGCTGTGCTACATTGTTACTACTGAGTGTTCAGTGGGGATGCTGTGCTACAGTGTTACTACTGAGTGTTCAGTGGGGATGCTGTGCTACAGTGTTACTACTGAGTGTTCAGTGGGGATGCTGTGCTAAAGTGTTACTACTGAGTGTTCAGTGGGGATGCTGTGCTAAAGTGTTACTACTGAGTGTTCAGTGGGGATGCTGTGCTACAGTGTTACTACTGAGTGTTCAGTGGGGATGCTGTGCTACATTGTTACTACTGAGTGTTCAGTGGGGATGCTGTGCTACAGTGTTACTACTGAGTGTTCAGTGGGGATGCTGTGCTACAGTGTTACTACTGAGTGTTCAGTGGGGATGCTGTGCTACAGTGTTACTACTAAGAGTGTGTTCAGTGGGGATGCTTTGCTACAGTGTTACTACTAAGAGTGTGTTCAGTGGGGTTGCTGTGCTACAGTGTTACTACTAGAGTGTTTTCAGTGGGTTTGCTGTGCTACAGTGTTACTACTGAGTGTTCAGTGGGGATGCTGTGCTACAGTGTTACTACTAAGAGTGTGTTCAGTGGGGATGCTGTGCTACAGTGTCACTACTGAGAGTGTGTTCAGTGGGGATGCTGTGCTACAGTGTTACTACTGAGTGTTCAGTGGGGATGCTGTGCTACAGTGTTACTACTGAGAGTGTGTTCAGTGGGATTGCTGTGCTACAGTGTTACTACTGAGGGTTCAGTGGGGATGTTGTGCTACAGTGTTACTTCTGAGTGTTCAGTGGGGATGCTGTGCTACAGTGTTACTACTGAGTGTTCAGTGGGGATGCTGTGCTAGTGTTACTACTGAGTGTTCAGTGGGAATGCTGTGCTACAGTGTTACTACTGAGTGTTCAGTGGGGATGCTGTGCTAGTGTTACTACTAAGAGTGTGTTCAGTGGGGATGCTGTGCTACAGTGTTACTACTAAGAGTGTGTTCAGTGGGGATGCTGTGCAACAGTGTTACTACTAAGAGTGTGTTCAGTGGGGATGCTGTGCTACAGTGTTACTACTAAGAGTGTGTTCAGTGGGGATGCTGTGCTACAGTGTTACTACTAAGAGTGTGTTCAGTGGGGATGCTGTGCTACAGTGTTACTACTAAGAGTGTGTTCAGTGGGAATGCTGTGCTACAGTGTTACTACTGATTGTTCAGTGGGGATGCTGTGCTACAGTGTTACTACTAAGAGTGTGTTCAGTGCGGATACTGTGCTACAGTGTTACTACTGAGTGTATAGTGGGGATGCTGCGCTACAGTGTTACTACTAAGAGTGTGTTCAGTGGGGATGCTGTGTTACAGTGTTACTACTGAGTGTATAGTGGGGATGCTGTGCTACAGTGTTACTACTGAGTGTTCAGTGGGGATGCTATGCTACAGTGTTACTATTAAGAGTGTGTTCAGTGGGGATGCTGTGCTACAGTGTTACTACTGAGTGTTCAGTGGGGATGCTGTGCTACAGTGTTACTACTGAGTGTTCAGTGGGGATGCTGTGCTACAGTGTTACTACTGAGTGTTCAGTGGGGATGCTGTGCTACAGTGTTACTATTAAGAGTGTGTTCAGTGGGGATGCTGTGCTACAGTGTTACTACTGAGTGTTCAGTGGGGATGCTGTGCTACAGTGTTACTACTGAGTGTTCAGTGGGGATGCTGTGCTACAGTGTTACTACTGAGTGTTCAGTGGGGATGCTGTGCTACAGTGTTACTACTGAGTGTTCAGTGGGGATGCTGTGCTACAGTGTTACTACTGAGTGTTCAGTGGGGATGCTGTGCTACAGTGTTACTACTAAGAGTGTGTTCAGTGGGGATGCTGTGCTACAGTGTTACTACTGAGTGTTCAGTGGGGATGCTGTGCTACAGTGTTACTACTAAGAGTGTGTTCAGTGGGGATGCTGTGCTACAGTGTTACTACTAAGAGTGTGTTCAGTGGGGATGCTGTGCTACAGTGTTACTACTAAGAGTGTGTTCAGTGGGGATGCTGTGCTACAGTGTTACTACTAAGAGTGTGTTCAGTGGGGATGCTGTGCTACAGTGTTACTACTAAGAGTGTGTTCAGTGGGGATGCTGTGCAACAGTGTTACTACTAAGAGTGTGTTCAGTGGGGATGCTGTGCTACAGTGTTACTACTGAGTGTTCAGTGGGGATGCTGTGCTACAGTGTTACTACTAGGAGTGTGTTCAGTGGGGATGCTGTGCTACAGTGTTACTACTAAGAGTGTGTTCAGTGGGGATGCTGTGCTACAGTGTTACTGCAAAGAGTGTGTTCAGTGGGGATGCTGTGCTACAGTGTTACTACTAAGAGTGTGTTCAGTGGGGATGCTGTGCTACAGTGTCACTACTGAGAGCATCTTCAGTGGGGATGCTGTGCTACAGTGTTACTACTAAGAGTGTGTTCAGTGGGGATGCTGTGCTACAGTGTCACTACTGAGAGCATCTTCAGTGGGGATGCTGTGCTTCAGTGTCACTACTAAGAGTGTGTTCAGTGGGGATGCTGTGTTACAGTGTTACTACTAAGAGTGTGTTCAGTGGGGATGCTGTGCTACAGTGTTACTACTAAGAGTGTGTTCAGTGGGGATGCTGTGCTACAGTGTCACTACTGAGAGTGTCTTCAGTGGGAATGCTGTGCTACAGTGTCACTACTAAGAGTGTGTTCAGTGGGGATGCTGTGCTACAGTGTTACTACTGAGTGTTCAGTGGGGATGCTGTGCTACATTGTTACTACTGAGTGTTCAGTGGGGATGCTGTGCTACAGTGTTACTACTGAGTGTTCAGTGGGGATGCTGTGCTACAGTGTTACTACTGAGTGTTCAGTGGGGATGCTGTGCTAAAGTGTTACTACTGAGTGTTCAGTGGGGATGCTGTGCTAAAGTGTTACTACTGAGTGTTCAGTGGGGATGCTGTGCTACAGTGTTACTACTGAGTGTTCAGTGGGGATGCTGTGCTACATTGTTACTACTGAGTGTTCAGTGGGGATGCTGTGCTACAGTGTTACTACTGAGTGTTCAGTGGGGATGCTGTGCTACAGTGTTACTACTGAGTGTTCAGTGGGGATGCTGTGCTACAGTGTTACTACTAAGAGTGTGTTCAGTGGGGATGCTTTGCTACAGTGTTACTACTAAGAGTGTGTTCAGTGGGGATGCTGTGCTACAGTGTTACTACTGAGAGTGTTTTCAGTGGGATTGCTGTGCTACAGTGTTACTACTGAGTGTTCAGTGGGGATGCTGTGCTACAGTGTTACTACTAAGAGTGTGTTCAGTGGGGATGCTGTGCTACAGTGTTACTACTGAGAGTGTTTTCAGTGGGATTGCTGTGCTACAGTGTTACTACTGAGTGTTCAGTGGGGATGCTGTGCTACAGTGTTACTACTGAGAGTGTGTTCAGTGGGATTGCTGTGCTACAGTGTTACTACTGAGGGTTCAGTGGGGATGCTGTGCTACAGTGTTACTTCTGAGTGTTCAGTGGGGATGCTGTGCTACAGTGTTACTACTGAGTGTTCAGTGGGGATGCTGTGCTAGTGTTACTACTGAGTGTTCAGTGGGAATGCTGTGCTACAGTGTTACTACTGAGTGTTCAGTGGGGATGCTGTGCTAGTGTTACTACTAAGAGTGTGTTCAGTGGGGATGCTGTGCTACAGTGTTACTACTAAGTGTTCAGTGGGGATGCTGTGTTACAGTGTTACTACTAAGAGTGTGTTCAGTGGGGATGCTGTGCTACAGTGTTACTACTAAGAGTGTGTTCAGTGGGGATGCTGTGTTACAGTGTTACTACTAAGAGTGTGTTCAGTGGGGATGCTGTGTTACAGTGTTACTACTAAAAGTGTGTTCAGTGTGGATGCTGTGCTACAGTGTTACTACTGAGTGTTCAGTGGAGATGCTGTGCTACAGTGTTACTACTAAGAGTGTGTTCAGTGGGGATGCTGCGCTACAGTGTTACTACTGAGTGTATAGTGGGGATGCTGCGCTACAGTGTTACTACTAAGAGTGTGTTCAGTGGGGATGCTGTGTTACAGTGTTACTACTGAGTGTATAGTGGGGATGCTGTGCTACAGTGTTACTACTGAGTGTTCAGTGGGGATGCTATGCTACAGTGTTACTATTAAGAGTGTGTTCAGTGGGGATGCTGTGCTACAGTGTTACTACTGAGTGTTCAGTGGGGATGCTGTGCTACAGTGTTACTACTGAGTGTTCAGTGGGGATGCTGTGCTACAGTGTTACTACTGAGTGTTCAGTGGGGATGCTGTGCTACAGTGTTACTATTAAGAGTGTGTTCAGTGGGGATGCTGTGCTACAGTGTTACTACTGAGTGTTCAGTGGGGATGCTGTGCTACAGTGTTACTACTGAGTGTTCAGTGGGGATGCTGTGCTACAGTGTTACTACTGAGTGTTCAGTGGGGATGCTGTGCTACAGTGTTACTACTGAGTGTTCAGTGGGGATGCTGTGCTACAGTGTTACTACTGAGTGTTCAGTGGGGATGCTGTGCTACAGTGTTACTATTAAGAGTGTGTTCAGTGGGGATGCTGTGCTACAGTGTTACTACTGAGTGTTCAGTGGGGATACTGTGCTACAGTGTTACTACTAAGAGTGTGTTCAGTGGGGATGCTGTGCTACAGTGTTACTACTAAGAGTGTGTTCAGTGGGGATGCTGTGCTACAGTGTCACTACTAAGAGTGTGTTCAGGGGGGATGCTGTGCTACAGTGTTACTACTAAGAGTGTGTTCAGTGGGGATGCTGTGCTACAGTGTTACTACTAAGAGTGTGTTCAGTGGGGATGCTGTGCTACAGTGTTACTGCAAAGAGTGTGTTCAGTGGGGATGCTGTGCTACAGTGTTACTACTGAGTGTTCAGTGGGGATGCTGTGCATCAGTGTTACTACTAAGAGTGTGTTCAGTGGGGATGCTGTGCTACAGTGTTACTACTAAGAGTGTGTTCAGTGGGGATGCTGTGCTACAGTGTTACTGCAAAGAGTGTGTTCAGTGGGGATGCTGTGCTACAGTGTTACTACTAAGAGTGTGTTCAGTGGGGATGCTGTGCTACAGTGTCACTACTGAGAGCATCTTCAGTGGGGATGCTGTGCTACAGTGTTACTACTAAGAGTGTGTTCAGTGGGGATGCTGTGCTACAGTGTCACTACTGAGAGCATCTTCAGTGGGGATGCTGTGCTTCAGTGTCACTACTAAGAGTGTGTTCAGTGGGGATGCTGTGTTACAGTGTTACTACTAAGAGTGTGTTCAGTGGGGATGCTGTGCTACAGTGTTACTACTAAGAGTGTGTTCAGTGGGGATGCTGTGCTACAGTGTCACTACTGAGAGTGTCTTCAGTGGGAATGCTGTGCTACAGTGTCACTACTAAGAGTGTGTTCAGTGGGGATGCTGTGCTACAGTGTCAATACTGAGAGTGTGTTCAGTGGGGATGCTGTGCTACAGTGTTACTACTAAGAGTGTGGTCAGTGAAGATGCTGTGCTACAGTGTTACTACTGAGTGTTCAGTGGGGATGCTATGCTACAGTGTTACTACTAAGAGTGTGTTCAGTGGGGATGCTGTGCTAGTGTTACTACTGAGTGTTCAGTGGGGATGCTATGCTACAGTGTTACTACTAAGAGTGTGTTCAGTAAGGATGCTGTGCTACAGTGTTACTACTAAGAGTGTGTTCAGTGGGTATGCTGTGCTACAGTGTTACTACTGAGTGTTCAGTGGGGATGCTGTGCTACAGTGTTACTACTGAGTGTTCAGTGGGGATGCTATGCTACAGTGTTACTACTAAGAGTGTGTTCAGTGCGGATACTGTGCTACAGTGTTACTACTAAGAGTGTGTTCAGTGGGGATGCTGTGCTACAGTGTTACTACTAAGAATTTGTTCAGTGGGGATGCTGTGCTACAGTGTTACTACTGAGTGTTCAGTGGGGATGCTGTGCTACAGTGTTACTACTAAGAGTGTGTTCAGTGGGGATGCTTTGCTACAGTGTTACTACTGAGTGTTCAGTGGGGATGCTGTGCTACAGTGTTACTACTAAGAGTGTGTTCAGTGGGGATGCTGTGCTACAGTGTTACTACTGAGTGTTCAGTGGGGATGCTGTGCTACAGTGTTACTACTAAGAATGTGTTCAGTGGGGATGCTGTGCTACAGTGTCACTACTGAGAGTGTGTTCAGTGGGGATGCTGTGCTACAGTGTTACTACTAAGAGTGTGTTCAGTGGGGATGCTGTGCTACAGTGTTACTACTAAGAGTGTGTTCAGTGGGGATGTGCTACAGTGTTACTACTAAGAGTGTGTTCAGTGGGGATGCTGTGCTACAGTGTTACTACTAAGAGTGTGTTCAGTGGGGATGCTGTGCTACAGTGTTACTACTAAGAGTGTGTTCAGTGGGGATGCTGTGCTACAGTGTTACTACTAAGAGTGTGTTCAGTGGGGATGCTGTGTTACAATGTTACTACTAAGAGTGTGTTCAGTGGGGATGCTGTGCTACAGTGTTACTACTAAGAGTGTGTTCAGTGGGGATGCTGTGCTACAGTGTTACTACTAAGAGTGTGTTCAGTGGGGATGCTGTGCTACAGTGTCACTACTGAAAGTGTGTTCAGTGGGGATGCTGTGCTACAGTGTTACTACTAAGAGTGTGTTCAGTGGGGATGCTGTGCTACAGTGTTACTACTAAGAGTGTGTTCAATGGGGATGCTGTGCTACACTGTTACTACTAAGAGTGTGTTCAGTGGGGATGCTGTGCTACACTGTTACTACTAAGAGTGTGTTCAGTGGGGATGCTGTGCTACAGTGTTACTACTAAGAGTGTGTTCAGTGGGGATGCTGTGCTACAGTGTTACTACTAAGAGTGTGTTCAGTGGGGATGTGCTACAGTGTTACTACTAAGAGTGTGTTCAGTGGGGATGCTGTGCTACAGTGTTACTACTAAGAGTGTGTTCAGTGGGGATGCTGTGCTACAGTGTTACTACTAAGAGTGTGTTCAGTGGGGATGCTGTGCTACAGTGTCACTACTGAGAGTGTGTTCAGTGGGGATGCTGTGCTGCAGTGTCACTACTAAGAGTGTCTTCAGTGGGGATGCTCTGCTACTGTGTCACTACTGAGAGTGTGTTCAGTGGAGATGCTGTGTTACAATGTTACTACTAAGAGTGTGTTCAGTGGGGATGCTGTGCTACAGTGTTACTACTAAGAGTGTGTTCAGTGGGGATGCTGTGCTACAGTTTCACTACTGAAAGTGTGTTCAGTGGGGATGCTGTGCTACAGTGTTACTACTAAGAGTGTGTTCAGTGGGGATGCTGTGCTACAGTGTTACTACTAAGAGTGTGTTCAGTGGGGATGCTGTGCTACACTGTTACTACTAAGAGTGTGTTCAGTGGGGATGCTGTGCTACACTGTTACTACTAAGAGTGTGTTCAGTGGGGATGCTGTGCTACAGTGTTACTACTAAGAGTGTGTTCAGTGGGGATGCTGTGCTACAGTGTCACTACTGAGAGTGTCTTCAGTGGGGATGCTGTGCTACAGTGTCACTACTAAGAGTGTGTTCAGTGGGGATGCTGTGCTACAGTGTCACTACTGAGAGTGTGTTCAGTGGGGATGCTGTGCTACAGTGTTACTACTAAGAGTGTGTTCAGTGGGGATGCTGTGCTACAGTGTTACTACTGAGTGTTCAGTGGGGATGCTGTGCTACAGTGTTACTACTAAGAGTGTGGTCAGTGGGGATGCTGTGCTACAGTGTTACTACTAAGAGTGTGGTCAGTGGGAATGCTGTGCTACAGTGTTACTACTAAGAGTGTGTTCAATGGGGATGCTGTGCTACAGTGTTACTACTAAGAGTGTGTTCAGTGGGGATGCTGTGCTACAGTGTTACCCCTAAGAGTGTGTTCAGTGGGGATGCTGTGCTACAGTGTCACTACTGAGTGTTCAGTGGGGATGCTGCGCTACAGTGTTACTACTAAGAGTGTGTTCAGTGGGGATGCTGTGCTACAGTGTTACTACTAAGAGTGTGTTCAGTGGGGATGCTGTGCTACAGTGACACTACTGAGTGTGTTCAGTGGGGATGCTGTGCTACAGTGTTACTACTAAGAGTGTGTTCAGTGGGGATGCTGTGCTACAGTGTTACTACTAAGAGTGTGTTCAGTGGGGACGCTGTGCTACAGTGTTACTACTAAGAGTGTGTTCAGTGGGGATGCTGTGCAACAGTGTTACTACTAAGAGTGTGTTCAGTGGGGATGCTGTGCTACAGTGTTACTACTAAGAGTGTGTTCAGTGGGGATGCTGTGCTACAGTGTAACTACTAAGAGTGTTTTCAGTGGGGATGCTGTGCTACAGTGTTACTACTGAGTGTTCAGTGGGGATGCTGTGCTACAGTGTTACTACTGAGTGTTCAGTGGGGATGCTGTGCTACAGTGTTACTACTGAGTGTTCAGTGGGGATGCTGTGCTACAGTGTTACTACTGAGTGTTCAGTGGGGATGCTGTGCTAAAGTGCTACTACTGAGTGTTCAGTGGGGATGCTGTGCTACAGTGTTACTACTAAGAGTGTGTTCAGTGGGGATGCTGTGCTACAGTGTTACTACTAAGAGTGTGTTCAGTGGGGATGCTGTGCTACAGTGTTACTACTGAGAGTGTGTTCAGTGGGGATGCTGTGCTACAGTGTTACTACTAAGAGTGTGTTCAGTGGGGACGCTGTGCTACAGTGTTACTACTAAGAGTGTGTTCAGTGGGGATGCTGTGCTACAGTGTTACTACTGAGAGTGTGTTCAGTGGGGATGCTGTGCTACAGTGTTACTACTAAGAGTGTGTTCAGTGGGGATGCTGTGTTACAGTGTTACTACTAAGAGTGTGTTCAGTGGGGATGCTGTGCTACAGTGTTACTACTGAGTGTTCGGTGGGGATGCTGTGCTACAGTGTTACTACTGAGTGTTCAGTGGGGATGCTGTGCTACAGTGTTACTACTGAGTGTTCAGTGGGGATGCTGTGCTACAGTGTTACTACTGAGTTTTCAGTGGGGATGCTGTGCTACAGTGTTACTACTGAGTGTTCAGTGGGGATGCTGTGCTACAGTGTTACTACTGAGTTTTCAGTGGGGTTGCTGTGCTAAAGTGTTACTACTGAGTGTTCAGTGGGGATGCTGTGCTACAGTGTTACTACTAAGAGTGTGTTCAGTGGGGATGCTGTGCTACAGTGTTACTGCTAAGAGTGTTCAGTGGGGATGCTGTGCTACAGTGTTACTACTGAGTGTTCAGTGGGGATGCTGTGCTACAGTGTTACTACTGAGTGTTCAGTGGGGATGCTGTGCTACAGTGTTACTACTAAGAGTGTTCAGTGGGGATGCTGAGCTACAGTGTTACTACTGAGTGTTCAGTGGGGATGCTGTGCTACAGTGTTACTACTGAGTGTTCAGTGGGGATGCTGTGCTACAGTGTTACTACTAAGAGTGTGTTCAGTGGGGATGCTGTGCTACAGTGTTACTACTGAGTGTTCAGTGGGGATGCTGTGCTACAGTGTTACTACTAAGAGTGTGTTCAGTGGGGATGCTGAGCTACAGTGTTACTACTGAGTGTTCAGTGGGGATGCTGTGCTACAGTGTTACTACTGAGTGTTCAGTGGGGATGCTGTGCTACAGTGTCACTACTAAGAGTGTTCAGTGGGGATGCTGTGCTACAGTGTTACTACTAAGAGTGTTCAGTGGGGATGCTGTGCTACAGTGTTACTACTGAAAGTGCATGATCTTCCTGAAAGACAGTTAAGGTACGAGTAATGGTAAATGTGTTTTCTTCTTTGTGCTGACCCTGCCTAGGTAGGAAGTGGCAGAAATATTAAAAATAAAGATAATCGAAATAATAAATGGCAGTAAGACACAGGTGCAACAGCTAGGTGTCTTTATTCCGAAACGTTACGCCTACACAGCATCGGTGGCCCGGTGGTCTGGTGGCTAAAGCTCCCGCTTCACACACGGAGAGCCCGGGTTCGATTCCCGGCGGGTGGAAACATTTCGACACGTTTCCTTACACCTGTTGTCCTGTTCACCTAGCAGCAAATAGGTACCTGGGTGTTAGTCGACTGGTGTGGGTCGCATCCTGGGGGACAAGATTGAGGACCCCAATGGAAATAAGTTAGACAGTCGTCGATGACGCACTGACTTTCTTGGGTTATCCTGGGTGGCTAACCCTCCGGGGTTAAAAATCCGAACGAAATCTTATCTTATCTTATCTTATCACAGCAGGCTTCTTCAGTCGAGTACAGAGGCAGCAGAAGCAGTAGAGATGTGAAGACGATGTAATGAGTCCAGACGTAGTTTTGAGGTGGTCAGTCCCTCAGTCTGGAGAAGAGTTCAGCTTCATAGTCTGGAACATTGTTTTGTAGATGAATGGTTCAGAGAACCGACATGTTGATAAATTAGACACATGTGCAACTCTTGGGTATCTATTCAAGATTGATGGACTGAACACATCGACTCAAGGTTGAGGGACTGATTACCTCATTCTTCTCCTGTTCTTCAAGTTTCTCCTACGTATGGACTGATGAAGCCACTGTGTGGCGAAACGTTTCCTCAATAAAGATACCCAAGAGTTGCACATGTGTCTAATTTGGAACAATGTTGCTTCAGCGTCACATTGTTCCAGACTATGGAACAATACCCTTCTCCAGGCTGAGGGACTGACCACCTCAAAACTACGTCTTCCAGGGTGATGGACTGATTAAATCGTCTTCACTTCTCTACTGCAAAAAATAAAAAGGCACAATACCGTGACTGGAACGATACACGAATCACCCGCACATAGAAAAGAGTAGCTTACGACGACGTAACTGGTCCAAGTCGGACCGAAACGTCGTCGTAAGCTCCTCTCTTCTATGTGCGGGTTATTTGTGTATCTCTAATGCTGCTGCTGCCTCTCCACTCGACTGTAAAAGCCTATTCTGTAGGCGAAACGTCTCGGAATAAAGACACCTAACTGCTGCACATACAGTATTTACTTATCAACTTGTCAGTACTGTATACCATTATTACATTCAATAAATGCCAATTAAGAATGACTTAACTAAAGAATGGGCAGTAATCAGGATTAATCCCAGGAGAAACGTAGCGTCAGTCCCCCGGGCATCACCGCAGCCTCCCTGACAGCAGCGGAGATCAAAAGTGTATTAACATTGGTGGTATAAACCTTGGTAATAATATTGGTGATATAAACCTTGGTAATAATATTGGTGATATAAACCTTGGTAATAATATTGGTGACATAAACCTTGGTAATAATATTGGTGATATAAACCTTGGTAATAATATTGGTGATATAAACCTTGGTAATAATATTGGTGATATAAACCTTGGTAATAATATTGGTGACATAAACCTTGGTAATAATATTGGTGGTATAAACCTTGGTAATAATATTGGTGGTATAAACCTTGGTAATAATATTGGTGGTATAAACCTTGGTAATAATGAACATTAAAATGGTATAAAATACCGACAATTTGTTAGGTAAGACACATATGCAACAGTTAGGTGTCTTTATTGTGAAACGTTTCGCCTACACAGTAGGCTTCTTCAGTCAAGTACAGAGAAGTTGATAGAAGCAGAAGATACTTGAAGACGATGTAATCAGTCCATCACCCTTAAAGTTTTGAGGTGGTCAGTCCCTCAGTCTGGAGAAGAGCATTGTTCCATAGTATGAAACAATAGTATGACACCTAACTGTTGCATATGTGTCTTACCTTGGTAATAATATTGGTGATATAAACCTTGATGAAGATTGAGACACTTATGCAGCATATGGGAATCTTTATTCAGGAAACGTTTCGCCACGCAGTGGCTTCATCAGTCAATACAAAGAGGAAGGCGTAAGGAGAGGAGGAGAATGAGGTAATCAGTCCCTGATGAATCAGACTGATGAAGCCACTGCGTGGCGAAACGTTTCCTGAATAAAGATTCCCATATGCTGCATAAGTGTCTCAATCTTCAACATGTCGGTTTTTCAAACCATTCATCACACGATATAAACCTTGGTAATAATATTGGTGATATAAACCTTGGTAATAATATTGGTGGTATAAACCTTGGTAATAATATTGGTGATATAAACCTTGGTAATAATATTGGTGATATAAACCTTGGTAATAATATTGGTGGTATAAACCTTGGTAATAATATTGGTGATATAAACCTTGGTAATAATATTGGTGATATAAACCTTGGTAATAAATACCGACAAGTTGGTTTAGAAAGACACGTAAGCAAACACTAGGACACATTAGAAAACGTTTCGGTCCTGGGACCTTGATCACTTCTAACATACAGAGGTAGAAAGACATTATATATATAGGCGGAGAGTGAGATGTGACGCACGTGACCTGAGGAATGTCATAAGAACATAAGAATGGAGGAACACTGCAGAAGGCCTACTGGCCCATGCGAGGCAGGTCCTTATCAAAAACAACCTCTACCCGTCCTCATCATAGGTAGAGGTTGTTTTTGATAAGGACCTGCCTCGCATGGGCCAGTAGGCCTTCTGCAGTGTTCCTCCATTCTTATGTTCTTATGTTCTTATAACATTCCTCAGGTCCCAGGACCGAAACGTTTTCTAATAAATATATCATAGTGTTTGCTTACGTGTCTTTCTAAACTATTAATGTTGGTAGACGGCCACAAGTGTAACTAATGTTACGTTTTATTGTGAAAACATTTCGCTCTCCAGAAACTTTATCAAGTCCGGCTTGATAAAGCTTCTGGAGAGCGAAACGTTGCCACAAAAAAATGTCACGTTAGTTGCACTTGTGTCCTTTTAACGGAGATAAAACGTTATAAAATTAAAAAATAAACACAAAAGCAGTATAATGCGATCCTTTATTGACAACGTTTCGCCCATACAGCGGACTTGATAAAGCCAACTGTGTGGGCGAAACGAAGTCAATAAAGGATCTCTTTACACTGCTTTTGTGATTATTTTTTCATATTGTCAGCAGGCAGCTAGCAGCAGGCAGCTAGCAGCATGAAGCTAGCAGCAGGAAGCTAGCAGCAGGAAGCTAGCAGCAGGCAGCTAGCAGCAGGAAGCTAGCAGCAGGCAGCTAGCAGCAGGCAGCTAGCAGCAGGCAGCTAGCAGCATGAAGCTAGCAGCATGAAGCTAGCAGCAGGCAGCTAGCAGCAGGCAGCTAGCAGCAGGCAGCTAGCAGCATGAAGCTAGCAGCAGGAAGCTAGCAGCATGAAGCTAGCAGCAGGAAGCTAGCAGCAGGAAGCTAGCAGCAGGCAGCTAGCAGCAGGCAGCTACCAGCATGAAGCTAGCAGCAGGAAGCTAGCAGCATGAAGCTAGCAGCATGAAGCTAGCAGCAGGAAGCTAGCAGCAGGAAGCTAGCAGCAGGAAGCTAGCAGCAGGCAGCTAGCAGCAGGCAGCTAGCAGTAGGAAGCTAGCAGCAGGAAGCTAGCAGCAGGCAGCTAGCAGCAGGCACCTAGCAGCAGGAAGCCAGCAGCAGGCACCTAGCAGCAGGAAGCCAGCAGCAGGCACCTAGCAGCAGGCGGTCAAGAAGTCTGAAGAGGTAAGCAGGTGGGAGCCGCATGTACATAACGCTGTGGGTCTCTACTGAGAACATCACTATTACCATCACCATCGTCTGATTTCCCACGACTGCCGATAGTGAAGCAGTGCCCGTCGACCTGTGCTGCCGCCTGGTGGCCAGAGGCCTAATTTCAGTTCACCACACTACACCCTGTAGAGAACCAAATTACAGACATGTGCAGCACTTGGGTATCTATACCGAGGAAACGTTTCGCCTACACAGTGGCTTCATCAGTCCTATACCTGTTAGGTAAGACACATATGCAACAGTTAGACAACTTTATTCCGAAACGTTTCGCCTACACAGTAGGCTTCTTCAGTCGAATACAGAAAATAGGCAGGAACAGTAGAGATGTGAAGACGATGTAATCAGTCCATCACCCTTGTAGTCGTAGAATTTGAGGTTGTCAGTCCCTCGGCCTGGAGAAGTTCAGTTCCATAGTTCCTGACTATGGAACTGAACTTCTCCAGGCCGAGGGACTGACAACCTCAAATTCTACGACTACAAGGGTGATGGACTGATTACATCGTCTTCACATCTCTACTGTTCCTGCCTATTTTCTGTATTCGACTGAAGAAGCCTACTGTGTAGGCGAAACGTTTCGGAATAAAGTTGTCTAACTGTTGCATATGTGTCTTACCTAACAACCTGTCGGTATTGTATACCATTTTGATGTTCAGTCCTATACCTGGAGAGGGTTTCGGAGGTCAAGGCCCCCCGCAGCCCGGCCTGTGACCAGACCAGAAGAATGGTCAAGATCAGTCCCTCAGCCTGGAGTCGATGTAATCAGTCCATCAGTCTTGAAAAGAATACAGAATATGCGCGAAGAAGTGGCTTATATACTGCAGACAGGTGAGGTGAAGCAGTCACAGGCGATATCGCAGTGAACAAATCCACATGTGGAAATGTAGGTCATGTCTAAGGTTAGGAAAGTGAAAAATTCCCAGTATCATGAATCCAACACGTTGTGTCTGACAGGAATGTAGATTGTATCAGTGTTGGTAGAATTACCGACAATGTTAAGTAAAAGGACACAAATGCAATTAATGTGACATTTTGGAAATAAATGGTATTATACTGCATTTGTGTTTATATTGCCAATGTGACATTTTTTTTATCGTGGCAACGTTTCGCTCTCCAGGAGCTCCTGAAGAGCGAAACGTTGCCATTATAAAAAAACTGTCACATTAGTTGCACTACTAGATAATTCTTACTTTGAGCCCACCTCTACCCTCTTCACTTATAATTCATGCTGGCCACGTCTCCTCTGAGATTTCCCCTGAGTAACTAGTATTGTGGGGGACGTGATGATGGTAGTAATGACGAGTCTGGTGTCCTACACACTGATAATATCACTCAAGACGACACACTTGGCGGAGATAAATGGTATAAAATGAAGATTAGGGCACATGTTTAACAGTTGGGGCTGATACCCAAAGATGATGTGATCTGATACTCAGTGATGGGTATCAGATCACATCACTGATGTGACTAATGGACTGATACCCAAAGAATCAGTCCATCAACCAAAACTGATGGACTGATTAAATAATCTTCACTTCACTACTACTGTTGCCTCTGTAGTTGACTGAAGAAGTCTACCGTGTGGGCGAAACGTTCCAACAATAAAGATACCCAACTGTTGCACGTGTTTTAATCTTCAACTTGTCGGTATTTTATACCATTCTTAACTTAACGGTACAAAATACCGACACGTTGGAAAAATGAACACAAATGCAGTATACAACCACTGGGCGAAACATAGTCATTAAAAGATCGCATTATATTGTATTTGTGCTTATTTTTCCATACCTAGATGTTGCTCCTATGTCTAAATACAAAGGTGTGTCAACCAGAGCAACTTCTTAGGATCCTGATGTAGGGATTTTTCTAAACTTGTCTAACGTATAGACACGACCTACTTCCACTAGTGGTCTACGCTGGTGACTCACCCTACCACTGCTCCACCTCATCTGTCACCAGTACATAAGCTCCATTTCCGCGAATATGCTGTAGACTAAGACCCGCGTCAGGAAGCTTCCTGACGAACCTACCTTACCTAATATGCTGTACTCTGGTCAAGATTGATGGACTGTAAACATCGACTCCAGGCTGAGGGATTCCCTATGAAAGCAAAAGACTCGGCAGGGGACGCAACATTCCCCCAATGAAAAGCAGGGGTGCCACGAGTACACTGAGAGACAACACAATAAGTATCCGGGGCCCAAGACCGTTCAACTGCCTCCCAGCATACATAAGAGGGATTACTAATAGACTCCTGGCTGTCTTCAAGAAGGCACTGGACAAGCACCTGAAGTCAGTACCTGACCAGCCGGGCTGTGGTTTGTACGTCAGTTTGTGTGCAGCTAGCAGTAACAGCCTGACACTTATTGTGTTGTCTCTCAGTGTACTCGTGGCCCCCCTGCTTTTCAATGGGGGAATGTAGCATCTCCTGCAGAGTCTTTTGCTTTCATAGGGAGTGATTTTCGTATGAACATGGACAAATGGTGTAAGGAAACACGCCTAATGTTCCAACCCTTGCCGGGAATCGAACCCAGACACTCTGCGTATGAAGCGAGAGCTTTTGCCACCAGGCCGTAATTGGATGACGGGATGACAAAAAAAAAAACGCTACACAAAGTCATCCACTCACCACCTAAGCAACATTTAGCAATGCCAGCACAATTGGAAGTTAAAGACTGAGATGAGTTAAAGGGATGTTAGGAAGTATTTCTTCAGTCACAGAGTCGTTAGGAAGTGAAATAGTCTGACAAGTGACGTAGTGGAGGCAGGAACCATACATAATTTCAAGACGAGGTTTGATAAAGCTCATGGAGCAGGGAAAGAGAGGACCTAGCAGCGAGCAGTGAAGAGGCAGGGTCAGGAGCTATGACTAGACCCGTGCAAACACAAATAGGCGAGAACAGCCCCAGCAAAGTTGAAAATAAATTTCTCACTGCAGTTTTACCTCCCACTAATGTGTTATTTTTTTCATCTTCAAGATTCTGATGTAAATGTTATCCCGTGGAAAGTGTGAATTATCCAGCTAGCTGCACACAACACAGATTGTCTCCTGGCTTGCCTGAGTAATTGCAACACTTTAAGTCTTGCAATTACTCAGGCTTCCACACTCATATATATATATATTTCTCCATCTCTTCCTGTGAAGAGAAAACCCGACTACATATGTTGAAAACAGTATAAAATACCGACAAGTTCGTGATTAAGACATATGTGCAACAGTTACGTATCTTTATTTCGAAATGTTTCCCCTACACTGTGGGCGTCTTCAGTCGAGCACAGAAAAGCTGGCAGGAGCAGTAGAGATGTGAAGATGTAATCAGTCCCTCAGCCTTGAAGACGTAGTTTTGAGGTGGTCAGTCCCTCAGCCTGGAGAAGAGTTTCGTTCTATAGTTAGAAACAACTTGAGATTTAAATACCTTACCACCCTTTATATACAAAAAAGCGGCACAAGTACTATCACCAATCATTGCAACACTCTGTAACAAATCCATAGAATCCTCTACCTTCCCTACAGTTCTCAAAATAGCAAGGGTCACCCCGATCCATAAAGGAGGAGACCAAACAGACTTGAATAACTATAGGCCAATATCCAACTTACACCCTCTAAAATATTGGAAAAATTAATTCATAAGCGAATCTATTCCTACCTCATCTCCCACAACATACTCAACCCCTGTCAATTTGGGTTCAGGCCTAATAAAAATACTAATGATGCTATTATCCACATGCTAGAACATATTTATACAGCAATAGAGAAAAAAGAAGTCCCACTGGGGATCTTCATTAACTTACGTAAAGCTTTTGATACAGTTGACCATGACTTGCTCCATATAAAATTTTCACACTATGGTATAAGAGGACACTCCCTCAACTACCTCAAGTCTTACCTCAGCAACAGAAGCCAATATGTGTACACAAATGGGGCAAACTCTTCCGCACAGCCAGTTACAGTTGGTGTCCCACAGGGAAGTGTCCTAGGCCCTCTTCTCTTTCTCATATACATAAATGACCTACCAAATGCATCGCAACTACTCAAACCCACACTATTTGCAGACGACACTACATACGTCTTCTCTCACCCGAGCCCAGTCATGCTAGCCAATACTGTAAATACCGAATTGCAGAAAATATCTACCTGGATGATGACTAACAAACTTACTCTCAACATTGACAAAACCTACTACATTCAGTTTGGTAACAGAGCTACAGACGTCCCTCTTAACATAATGATAAACGGATCACCTATCACAAAACTAACAGAGGGAAAATTCTTAGGAATCCACCTTGATAATAGACTCAAATTTCAAACACATATACAACAAATTTCCAAAAAAAAAAAAATTCCAAGACCGTAGGCATACTATCTATCGAAGATACGGTACTATGTTCCACAGTCAGCCCTCCTGGCCCTATATCACTCACTTATTTACCCCTATCTCACCTATGGAATTTGTGCATGGGACTTAACAACAATAAACCATCTCGGACCATTAATTACCCAACAAAAGGCTGCAGTCAGAATGCTAACAAATTCCCACTACAGGCAGCACACTCCACCAATATTCAATACACTCAACCTACTCACAATACAAAACATCCATACTTATTACTGCACCTATTACATACATAGAACACTTAACTCTGATATTAACCCTCCCCTCAAACATCTCCTTGCCAACCTCAACAGAACACATGACCATAACACAAGGCACAGATCACTCTTTGATGTTCCTCGTGTCCACCTCACGCTATGCAAAAACTCAATGCACATAAAAGGCCCTAAAATCTGGAATTCATTACCTGTGAATATAAAAGAAACACTGTCTGTTTATAAATTCAAGTCTCTTCTCAAAAATCACTTACTCACCCACAACTAAATAAATACTGAATAATTGTATCTCATAAATTGTATCTCGTAAATGTTTCTCATTATTGTATCTCATAAATGTCTAACCTGTGACCCAATCAAACTTTATTTTTTAATTACATTACCTAACAGAATACTCCATTCTACTGATTACACAGCAACACAGTAAATGACCTTCTGACCTGTCTTTGTAATACTCATTTGTGTATCATTTGTACTAAATTGTTATCTGTTTACAATAATGTTTTTACCACTGAATATATCATTGCTTAGTTAATCTTAAGTTAATTTTAAGCCTGCCTGTAATGCTCTGCATACAAGGGGCTTTGGCATGTTGCACTGTAATAACTGTATTCCTTTGTACTTCTCTGTATCATGTTCAAATTAATAAACAAATAAAAAATAAATAAATAAAGGGACAGTATGGAGACTTATATACTGTCAGAAGGTGAGGTGTAGTACAACGGCAGGAGAAAGAATGGGTTAGAAAAACACGTAAGCAAACACTAGGACATATTTATTAGAAAACGTTTCGGTCTTGGGACCTTGATCAAGGTCCCAGGACCGAACCGTTTTCTAATAAATATGTCCTAGTGTTTGCTTACGTGTTTTTTCTAAATCAACTTGTCGGTATTTATTACCAAGGTTTATACCAGAAGAAAGAATGTAATCACTGAGAGGTCACGTCCCTCTCAAATTCAACCATTCTTACTTGAAAAAGTTGTCCAATGTGTTTTCTGCTCTGCACCAAGGTACCATTGTGTTCCAGTGTCCGACAGAGTGAATTTTACAACAGTATACAATACCGATACCAATAGCGAGGCGTTGTCTAATCAAGTCTTAACGTCGTTAGGTTGTTATATGATCAACTCAGTCAGCAATTAGCCTTCGTGAAGATCGTTAGCAATGTTGGAAATAATGGGCGTTAATGCCGGTGCAGTAATTGACTATCATGGTTGAGTGTGCAGGTGACTATCAATGACTGATCGTGTGAGATGCAGCCAGGCATGTTGTGAGAATGTTGATGTATACCTGGCTGCCCTTACACCTGGCTGCCTTCACCTCTGATGCCTCATACCTGCCACTCTCACACCTGCTGCCTCATACCTGCTACCTTGACACCTGCTGCTTCATACCTGTTACCCCTCACACCTGCTGCAATAACACCTGCTACCCTCATACCTACTACCGTCACGCCTGCTACCCCTCACTCTTGGCTACTCCTAACTGCTACCCTTACACCTGCTGCTCTGAGAGAGAGAGAGAGACAGACAGACAGACAGACAGACAGAGACACAGACACAGACAGAGAGACAGACAGACAGACAACGACAAACAGACAGACAGACAGAGACAGAGAGACAGAGACAGAGACATGCCAGCAATACAAAATTTCGTTTATTCCTATACATGACTACACTTTGTGACCCTCAAGGTGTTATAAAGTTCACGTGAGCCACACTCCACTCAGCCGTCACCAGTAAACTTTGCCTAATTAATCACATGCTCTAATTAAGTAGGCGTCGGCCGCCACACTATAGAAAAGAAGATCCACTTAGCTGCTGAGACGAAACAAAAGACGATCAGAACCTCCCAGGAGGATGAGTAAGAGTATCACGCTTCCCTGGAAGGTAAACAAAAGGAGGACCCAGCCCTCCCTTTACGGTGAAGAAACAAAAGAGGATCGTAGCCCTTCCAGGAAATACAAAAGAGAATCAGGGTGTCTTCCCGAGACAATAACAAACTATAAGGGTATGCTGTCGGTAGTGATCACTTCGGATTTGTTTCATTACATGAGGAAATCACGTTGAAAATGGTATAAAATACCGACAGCTCTATACATCATTAGTCTCGTCCCGTAGCTCGAATGATAGCGTACACAGCTCACACACACACTATGGTCCGTGGTTCGATCCCCGGTATGGGTGGAAACATTGGGGCGCGTTTCCTTAAGACACCTGCTTTCCAAGTTCACCTAGCAGTAAATAGGTACCTGGGCGTTAGTCGACTGGTGTGGGTCGCATCCTGGGAACAAAATTGACCTAATTTGCCCGAAATGGCCGCTGATTGTGGATAGTACTAAGTTGTTCACTCTCCCCATAGTACTATAATTGTTTTGGTTCCCAGCCTTGACAAAATTGGCAGCAAGATATTCTGGACACTGTGAGCAATTTTATAAAGATGGTTAGGTTAAGGTTCGTCAGGAAACAGGACAAATGTTTCCTGACGCGGGTCTTAGTCAGATGATGACCCGCCTTTGGAGCTTTTGGTCATCTGACCGAGGCCTTCCGCTGGCTTACCGGTCCACCCCTTTAAAAATTATGGTCATTAATAACCATTGTTATTTTTTTGTTGATTTAGCTTCAGCTGTTTTACTCTGTCTTCAACATTCAGCATATCCAATTGTTGTAACTCATCCTGGCCTACATGTTCTCTTGGACCCAGGTCCAGTAGGAATCTTAAAATTTTGTTCTGGTAATTTGCAGTTTATCTTTCAGTTTTTATCAAGGCAGAGTACAAGGAAGAGCAAGCGTAGCCCATATAACATTGTATACTCCAATACTGAAACTGTGTATAGTGCCAAAACAAAAGCATTCACATTGCTAAACTCACAAACTAGTATTTAGTCACTTAGCCATAATACCAACTTACCTCATAATTTTGTAATATTTTAAACTTAAGATTTAATTTAAGTCTGCCCGAAATGCCTAGCCATGCTAGGTGTTCTAGTGGTACACTCTGTAATTATTATTTTGTTAGGTAAGACACATATGCAACAGTTACGTATCTTTATTTCGAAACGTTTCGCCTACACAGTAGGCTTCTTCAGTCGAGTACAGAAAAGTTGATAAAAGCAGAAGATACTTGAAGACGATGTAATCAGTCCATCACCCTTAAAGTTTTGAGGTGGTCAGTCCCTCAGTCTGGAGAAGAGCATTGTTCCATGGAATGAAACAATATGGAGATGAAGTGACAGGATGGAGCACTTATATAGCACCAAGAGGTGAGACGTAGGTCACTAGAAGAGGTAAGAACTCAGATGCTGGGAGGTCAGGTCCCTCTCAAATCCAGCCGTTCTCACTAGTAGAAGTTGTCGAAGTTGATTGTAGGTCTGTACCAAGATACCCTTGTGCTGCAGTGTCTGCAATCAACAGACCTACAATCAACTTCGACAACTTCTACTAGTGAGAACGGCTGGATTTGAGAGGGACCTGACATCCCAGCATCTGAGTTCTTACCTCTTCTAGTGACCTACGTCTCACCTCTTGGCGCTATATAAGTGCTCCATCCTGTCACTTCATCTCCATATTGTTTCATTCCATGGAACAATGCTCTTCTCCAGACTGAGGGACTGACCACCTCAAAACTTTAAGGGTGATGGACTGATTACATCGTCTTCAAGTATCTTCTGCTTCTATCAACTTTTCTGTACTCGACTGAAGAAGCCTACTGTGTAGGCGAAACGTTTCGAAATAAAGATACCTAACTGTTGCACATGTGTCTTACCTAACAACCTGTCGGTATTTTATACCATTTTAATGTTCAATTATTTTACTACATGTAAACCACACAATAACCAAATTCTGTAAACTCAGCATTGTAATCCCTATAGAGAATAAACTTTGAATTGAATTGAATTGAATATATGAGCTAGACATAGCGTCCTGCGAGTCTCAGTAGGCAGACACTGTGCTTGTCTGCTGAGGAATTTCAGTTTGGCATTCGCTTTCTTTACGACACTGTTCCCTATCAGTTCTCCTGACATGCATGGGTCAAAGGAGATTCCCAGATATTTTACTGAGGAAACTGAAGTGATGGGCTCCCCATTACACTGGATATTAAAATTATTTACTCTTCTCAGTTTATGTTTCGTGCCAAAGAGAATGGCTTCCGTTTTCCCGAGGTGTAACCATACTATTATTAACATTATCATAATAATTACTATTGTTATTATTAGTAGTAGATCATCACTATTATTATTATTAGTATTAGTAGTAATTATTATCATAGTCATTAATATTATCATTATCATAATTATTATTATTATTATTATTATTATTAGTAGTAGTAGTAGTAGTAGTATTAGTAGTAGTAGTGGTATTATTATTATTATTATTATTATTATTATTATTACATTTTGGAAAGGTATGCAAGTGAGGGTAAAAGTTTGAGTCATTAATGGGAGAGATTAGCGCAGGTTTTTAAGGCAACACAAGAGTTAATGAATCTCAAAGATCCGAGGATATATTAAAACTTTTTTTTAATGTAATCAGAAGTGGGAACTTGAGGCCAAGTTCCGAGTTTTAAGCCAGAGTGAAGAGTGGTGGTGATTACTCTGTATTTATGTGTAACTACTGGCAGACTGTGAGTACACTCACTCACGCACGCGTGTATTATACACGTTCACAATCACACCCACACACACCAGCGAAGAGGCGGAGCCAGGAGCTATGACTCGACCTATGCATATATAGGTGAGTATGCACACACACACACACACACACACACACACACACACACACACACACACACACACCAGTAGCACTCAATGAAGAGGCGGGACCAGGAGCTGAGTCTCGACCCCTGCAACCACAATTAGGTGAGTACAATTAGGTGAGTACACACAGGATGTTCCGGAGATGGGACACAAAAACAAGGGGCCACAATTGGAAGTTGAAGACTCAAAAGAGTCAAAGAGATGTTAGGAAGTATTTCTTTAGTCATAGAGTTGTCAGGAAGTGGAATAGTCTGGCAAGTGACGTAGTGGACGCAGGAACCATACACAGTTTTAAGACGAGGTATGATAAAGCTCATGGAGCAGGGAGAAAGGACCTAGTAGCGATCAGTGAAGAGGGGCCAGGAGCTATGTATCGACCCCTGCAACCACAAATAGGTGAATACACTCATACACACATCAGTGCTAGCAGAATGTTCTGAATATCACTCAGCAGTCTGAGTAAAATATACCTCGCCATCCTCACCTGAGTAAAATATACCTCGCCATCCTCACCTGAGTAAAATATACCTCGTCATCCTCACCTGAGTAAAATATACCTCGTCATCCTCACCTAAGTAAAATATACCTCGTCATCCTCACCTGAGTAAAATATACCTCGTCATCCTCACCTAAGTAAAATATACCTCGTCATCCTCACCTGAGTAAAATATACCTCGCCATCCTCACCTGAGTAAAATATACCTCGCCATCCTCACCTGAGTAAAATATACCTTGCCATCCTCACCTAAGTAAAATATACCTCGCCATCCTCACCTGAGTAAAATATACCTTGCCATCCTCACCTAAGTAAAATATACCTCGCCATCCTCACCTGAGTAAAATATACCTCGCCATCCTCACCTGAGTAAAATATACCTCGCCATCCTCATCTGAGTAAAATATACCTCGCCATCCTCACCTGAGTAAAATATACCTCGCCATCCTCATCTGAGTAAAATATACCTCGTCATCCTCACCTGAGTAAAATATACCTCGCCATCCTCATCTGAGTAAAATATACCTCGTCATCCTCACCTGAGTAAAATATACCTCGCCATCCTCATCTGAGTAAAATATACCTCGTCATCCTCACCTGAGTAAAATATACCTCGCCATCCTCATCTGAGTAAAATATACCTCGCCATCCTCACCTGAGTAAAATATACCTCGTCATCCTCACCTGAGTAAAATATACCTCGCCATCCTCATCTGAGTAAAATATACCTCGCCATCCTCACCTGAGTAAAATATACCTCGCCATCCTCATCTGAGTAAAATATACCTCGCCATCCTCACCTGAGTAAAATATACCTTGCCATCCTCACCTGAGTAAAATATACCTCGCCATCCTCACCTGAGTAAAATATACCTCGCCATCCTCACCTGAGTAAAATATACCTCGCCATCCTCACCTGAGTAAAATATACCTCGCCATCCTCACCTGAGTAAAATATACCTCGCCATCCTCATCTGAGTAAAATATACCTCGCCATCCTCACCTGAGTAAAATATACCTCGCCATCCTCACCTGAGTAAAATATACCTCGCCATCCTCATCTGAGTAAAATATACCTCGTCATCCTCACCTGAGTAAAATATACCTCGCCATCCTCACCTGAGTAAAATATACCTCGTCATCCTTACCTGAGTAAAATATACCTCGTCATCCTCACCTGAGTAAAATATACCTCGTCATCCTCACCTGAGTAAAATATACCTCGTCATCCTCACCTGAGTAAAATATACCTCGCCATCCTCATCTGAGTAAAATATACCTCGTCATCCTTACCTGAGTAAAATATACCTCGTCATCCTTACCTAAGTAAAATATACCTCGTCATCCTCACCTAAGTAAAATATACCTCGTCATCCTCACCTGAGTAAAATATACCTCGCCATCCTTACCTAAGTAAAATATACCTCGTCATCCTCACCTGAGTAAAATATACCTCCTCATCCTCACCTCCAAGTGTCTTATTTGTATCCACCAGACGCGACTAACACCGCTACAAGTATCTCCGTCAAGACATGTATTCTTGGAATATATTTGTCAAGACATGTTTCTAAGTATTCCACCTTCTCTTTGATGCTGCAACTGAGGATCGAATCTGCAGGTATCCTAGCTCTGACTACTGCCCGGGTGTAAACACCTCAACCCTTGCCTTTTCATTTCCCTTCATTATACAGCTCTCCTACATCATACACCAAGTTGCATAACTTGTACCTCCCTTGTACTAGTACAATTTGTTTTCCAATTTTCTAGACAGGTAAAATTTCTGTAACGTCAATGCAAAAAAAATACATTGGTCTGTAAACTGAAATTCACTAAGGGCTTTCTACACGCATAACTGTGTCACCCATCTCAGTACAAACATTGTATCCCGGTGAAATATAATTATTATTATTATTATTATTATTATTATTATTATTATTGTTATCGTAGTACCTCTCTGGATGGTTGCTATCTACCATCATGCTACCTGTATTTCCCGCTCGTATGGCAGGATGGTAGTACCTCCCTAGATGATGAGAGAGAGAGAGAGAGAGAGAGAGAGAGAGAGAGAGAGAGAGAGAGAGAGAGAGAGAGAGAGAGAGAGAGAGAGAGAGAGAGAGAGAGAGAGAGAGAGAGAGAATATTTCATTAAAAATCTCCTTCCAGTCAAAAAAAATAAGCGATTTCCGTTCATCCAGGTAAACTCTTCATTTGGCTTCATTACCAATTACAAGGCGTCTCGGCTGCCTGAGCGCAGGAAAGAAGATTCAGGTTTTTTTTAAATGAGGTAAGACTGCGGGTGAGGGAGATTCCCAGACTATTGTTTTTAGTGAGGAGAAAAATGACTCAAATATCACTGGGAGTTATACCACCAGTAATAAATTATTGGAAGAATTTAAGAATTTATTCTCAATCTGTGGGCCGCGGACCCCTCCGGAAGGCCACCGTATTGACAAGGATCCTATTGTAACTTCCCACGGAACGGGTGGAGTTTGAACCCATGGCGAGTGAGTTGTAAAACTCTAGGCTAGTGTGTAAACAACAGGGACAGCTGGTTACAATAAGAGTCATCCAACTAGGTATATTTATACGCAACAGAAAGGTTAGCATGGGCCACCACTGTGACCACAAATGCAAGTTTTCACAGATTAATCGCCACGATGGCGGGAGATTACGATTTCTTGAGTTATATATACAATGAATGTGAAAAGCCAAGTTCAGTTGATAAGTTGAGTGACTTAGTATGTATTCAACAGGGAGATGGAGAAGCGAAACAGCCAGGTAGTGTTGATGGTGGTGTTGGTGGTGGCTCTTACTGTCAGTCTGACGGCAGCACAAACCTTCCAGTACAGCAGAGGTGAGTCATGCTACAACCATACTTCATACACAGCTTGAAGAGTAGGCAAGACAAGCCCCAGTACAGCAGAGGCAAAACACACACTCATGACGTAACCATAATATATGATATATATATATATATATATATATATATATATATATATATATATATATATATATATATATATATATATATATATATATATATATATATATATATATGCAATAAGATCACAGGTGATATCATAATATGCAGAACCACTGTGAAAAAATAGTGAAATCACGAAAGCTCTTTAAATTTCACCATTTTTTCAGTGGTTGTTATATATACGATGGATGCCTCATGTGTTAGTATGTCTCTTGTGCCAGATAAATGGCATCAACCAGGTTTGCCTCACCATACAGCTCTTGTACCCCGCCCACAGGTTGGACGAATGGACGGAAGCGGTCTGACCCAAGCGTGGGCGTGGTGAGGGATGTCACTGATCTCCTGGCTGACTCCACCCACCGTCTTCCCAGCCACCGCCCACTACCACCTACACACGCCCTACCTAAGGTGGGTCACCACCCCACTAGCACGCACGCACTCACACACACACACACACACACACACACACACACACACACACACACACACACACACACACACACACACACACACACACACACACACACAGCGGGGTCGGTCCTAGGACCAGTGCTATTTCTGGTATATGTGAATGACATGATGGAAGGGATAGACTCGGAGGTGTCCCTGTTCGCAGATGATGTGAAGTTAATGAGGAGAATTAAATCAGATGAGGACCAAGCAGGACTTCAAAGAGACCTGGACAGACTGGACACGTGGTCCAGCAACTGGCTTCTTGAATTCAACCCTGCCATATGCAAAGTCATGAAGATCGGAGAAGGGCAAAGAAGACCGCAGACAGAGTATAGACTAGGTGGCCAAGGACTGCAAACCTCGCTCAAGGAGAAAGATCTTGGGGTGACCATAACACCGAGCACGTCTCCGGAGGCACACATCAACCAGATAACTGCTGCAGCATACGGGCGCCTGGCAAACCTGAGGATAGCGTTCCGATACCTTAGTAAGGAATCGTTCAAGACACTGTACACTGTGTACATCAGGCCCATACTGGAGTATGCAGCACCAGTTTAGAATCCACACCTGGTCAAACACGTCAGGAAGTTAGAGAAAGTGCAAACGTTTGCATCAAGGTTAGTTCCGGAGCTCAGGGGTATGTCCTACGAAGAAAGGTTGAGGGAAATCAGACTGACGACATTGGAGGACAGGCGGGTCAGGGGAATAGATAAGGTAGACAGAGACAGGTTGTTCCAGAGAGGAGACACAGAAACAAGGGGTCACAATTGGAAGCTGAAGACTCAGACGAGTCAGAGGGATGTTAGGAAGTATTTCTTCAGTCACAGAGTCGTCAGGAAGTGGAATAGCCTAGCAAGTGATGTAGTGGAGGCAGGAACCATACACAGCTTTAAGACGAGGTATGACAAAGCTCTGGAAGCAGAGAGAGAGAGGACCTAGCAGCGACCAGTGAAGAGGCGGGGCCAGGAGCTGAGTCTCGACCCTTGCAACCACAATTAGGTGACCACACACACACACACACACATCATACATAGTTTTAAGAATTTGTACAATAGGGCCCACGAGGCAACGGCAAGTTGAGAGGAGGAGCCAGGAGCTATGACTTAACCCCTGCAACCACATGAATACACACACACACACACACACATCTTAAGGTATATCACCACCCCTAGGATGCCACCCATAACAGTTGACTAACATGTTAGGTAAACAGGGGTAACAGCTGTCAGGAGTCTTGCCCAATTTCTTTACTTACTCGGGATATGGTGGAACAGGTGACAGCCTCCATCACTCCTTGCGGTGGTGAGATTACCGCTTCACTGTTGTAAATGATTGCTTTATTAGGCTCAAGACTATCCACTACCCGAAGGTCGTTAAGACTGCGTGTTACAACTACATCAGTAAAGGATACTTTATCCCTAAAACAGGTACAACAGTACCTATTTTATCCCTAAAATAGGTACTGTAGTACCTATTTTAGGACCTACTAGTTTACTGTAGTATCTAAATTAGGTACTATAGTAAACTCTCAGTGTATACTTTGAGACATATATACACACTCCTCTTAGTGTATATAACCTTGTCGTGGTGTTGTAAATGTATCTTATAATATTATTAACCAGGACTTGAGTCCTGGAGGTGGGAAGAACAGTGCCTGCAGTCTGAAAGAGGAGTGAGGATGTCACAGTTCGGAAGGTCATCTGAACAATGTGATGTCAGCACATTTTTGGCAAGACAACGATTAGGTGAATGACGATGAATGTGTTTCTTCTTATTTGAGTCGCCCTACCTTGGTGGAAGACGGCCGGTGCGTTAAAAAAAAAAAAAAACTTCATCTATGTAAATATACGAGTCCTTAATTAATAAACACCATCTCTAAATATGTTTAATAATTCTCAGTAATAACCCACGTTCAGACAGAAACTTAGAAGATTATTTGGTTTGTATTTTTTCGATCCCTTCTTGGATCTTCAACTGAAGAGGATCCCAGAAGGGATCGAAATATACAGATCAATTCATCTCCTGAGTATGTCTCCATGTGGGTTATTATTGAGTACTGACAAGTGTTCATTACACCTTAGTTATCCATTGTATAATGTTTTAGTAACGCGTGTGTTTACCCTGCAGAACCTGGAGGAGAGGCTGAGGGCCCTGGAGCTAGGTCTCAACGCTGCACTCAAGGCCAGTGCTACCTTCCCCCCGGCTGCTGACGACCAATACTACTCAGACAACTAACAATCTTCTTCACGTACATCTATAACAGCGGAACAATGTGATAATTTCATGTCAGATTATATTTAACATTTTGGGTGTCTAAAACAAAAAAAAAAGAAAGAGGTTCCACTTTGAAATCGCATCTTCCGTTTCACTTTGAAATCTCACCTCCCCACGACCTGTGGCATTCGAGTTAGCAGTTAGTGACAGCCTAGCTTGTGTCTAAGAGTAATGTGGCTGGTAATTTTTAAGACATAATGAGCCTCTCTCTTCTGTTTCCTGTACTTGTAACACTCGTTCACAGACTGGGTAAGAGATGGTATATCATACCGACACTTGTGAAATATGACCTGTGGGCACTGCTAGGGTATTCTACTCGGAAAACGTTACCCAACGAATGATTTTTAAGTCCTGAAAAACTATTCGCGGCGAAACAGTACCTCAATAAACTATCCCAGTACTGTGCATGTTATGTCACATCTACAAACTGTTGGCGGTAGGTTTAAAGACAAATATCTAATCGATACGAATATTTTATTCATTACTTTTCCTCTCTTCCTATTATTTGGACATTTCTTTCAGGGTCGCCCATTTTCTCACATTCATGTCTTTCACAGCCATAATTCTGAATTCCAAATCTTGTTTATCAATTGTACTCGAAAACCATTTGGAAATCAATTAGTCAAGGGCACGAAAAGTAAATAATTTTAACATTAACAGACTGAAAATTCTATTAAGAAAATTATGTTGAAGCAGCGTTTATTAAAATTCATATATAACCGTGAAGCGCTAAATCCGTAAGTCATACAGAGCCAGGACTCCTTAATTAAAATATAACATTCGAAAAATTAGAGGCTGAAAGTGTAATAATTAGCAGTGTTCATCTGAAAAAAAAAATATATTCCAAAAATTAGAAGCTGAAATTCTCATAATTCATCGTATTTATCAAATTTTTTTTAATCGTTTGACATTAATAAAATTAGAGGCTGGAAATTTGTTTAATTTATCGTGCTCATCCCTCTCCCTCCCCCCCAAAAAATCCTTAAACATTCCAAAAAATTAATAGGCTGAAAGTCTTTTCATTTATTGTGTTTATCCATTTTTCCTTTAACAGTTATAATTTCCTCTTACGATGTTTCGTCAGCAATGTAACACCATTCTCGAAATAAAAATTAAAAATCTTTAAAAAATATTTTCATATAGCCTATATATTTCTCGTCGGTCAGTTATGAATAAATATCAGGTGAATAAGACTGTTCTTGTTGATGTTATTGTTAGAACAGTTATGATCCCTATGTTGAGTGTACTATAACAACAATACTGACACCATCAATCATAACACACCATCAGTGTTGAGTGTACCATAACAATACTGACACCATCAATCATAACACACCATCAGTGTTGAGTGTACCATAACAACAATACTGACACCATCAATCATAACACACCATCAGTGTTGAGTGTACCATAACAACAATACTGACACCATCAATCATAACACACCATCAGTGTTGAGTGTACCATAACAACAATACTGACACCATCAATCATAACACACCATCAGTGTTGAGTGTACCATAACATCATACTGACACCATCAATCATAACACACCATCAGTGTTGAGTGTACCATAACAACAATACTGACACCATCAATCATAACACACCATCAGTGTTGAGTGTACCATAACATCATACTGACACCATCAATCATAACACACCATCAGTGTTGAGTGTACCATAACATCATACTGACACCATCAATCATAATACACCATCAGTGTTGAGTGTACCATAACATCAATACTGACACCATCAATCATAATACACCATCAGTGTTGAGTGTACCATAACATCATACTGACACCATCAATTATAACACACCATCAGTGTTGAGTGTACCATAACATCATACTGACACCATCAATCATAATTCAAAGTTTATTCTCTATAAGGATTACAATGCTGAGTTTACAGAAATTTGGTTATTGTTTGGTTTACATGTAGTAAAATTGTGATTACAGAGTGTACCACCATCAGTGTTGAGTGTACCATAACATCAATACTGACACCATCAATCATAATACACCATCAGTGTTGAGTGTACCATAACATCATACTGACACTATCAATCATAACATACCATCAGTGTTGAGTGTATCATAACAAAAATACTGACACCATCAATCATAACACACCATCAGTGTTGAGTGTACCATAACAACAATACTGACACCATCAATCATAACACACCATCAGTGTTGAGTGTACCATAACAACAATACTGACACCATCAATCATAACACACCATCAGTGTTGAGTGTACTATAACAAAAATACTGACACCATCAATCATAATACACCATCAGTGTTGAGTGTACCATAACAACAATACTGACACCATCAATCATAACACACCATCAGTGTTGAGTGTACCATAACATCATACTGACACCATCAATCATAATACACCATCAGTGTTGAGTGTACCAAAACATCATACTGACAACATCAATCATAACACACCATCAGTGTTGAGTGTATCATAACAAAAATACTGACACCATCAATCATAACACACCATCAGTGTTGAGTGTACCATACCATCATACTGACACCATCAATCATAACACACCATCAGTGTTGAGTGTACCATAACATCATACTGACTTGACTTAAGAAATCGTAATGACACGATTGCAAATAAACCATACCCCCGGCCGGGATTGAACCCGCGGTCATAGAGTCTCAAAACTCCAGCCCGTCGCGCTAGCCACTAGACCAGCTAGCCACAATAAGATTCATCCAACTAGGTATATTTCTACACCATAGGAAAGTTAGCACAGGCACCTCTGTGACCACAAATGCAAGTTTTTACAGACGAATCTCCAGCTAGCGTGGCCGTGACGAACTCTAGCTCAAGTCCCTTCACTGCCGTCAACATGACTTAAGAAATCGTAATGACACGATTGCAAATAAACTTGAGCTAGAGTTCGTCACGGCCACGCTAGCTGGAGATTCGTCTGTAAAAACTTGCATTTGTGGTCACAGAGGTGCCTGTGCTAACTTTCCTATGGTGTAGAAATATACCTAGTTGGATGAATCTTATTGTGGCTAGCTGGTCTAGTGGCTAGCGCGACGGGCTGGAGTTTTGAGACTCTATGACCGCGGGTTCAATCCCGGCCGGGGGTATGGTTTAACATCATACTGACACCATCAATCATAACACACCATCAGTGTTGAGTGTACCATAACATCAATACTGACACCATCAATCATAATACTCCAACACCCTTGATGTATACCAAGGATATACGCTCTTGATACATACAGGGGATATATACTCTTGATGCATACAGAGGGCATACTCTTGATACATACAGGCATATAAATTTTTCATGGCTGAAGGAAACAGATACTAACAACTGATGAATACACAAGGTATATATATATGAACACTTCATGAATACAATGATTATTATAATCAAGGGGAAGCTCTAAACCCGGAGGATTATACAGCGCCTGGGGGGGGGATGTGGAAGGCATTCAGGCTTAATTCGGGGAACTGGAGCACAGATACAATTCCCTAAATCAAGAGCCCCTCACCAACATCAAGGAACCTTCCTTGAGGGGTCATGAATACAAGCTGTATATACCAGCACTCTTGATGAATACTATATACACCAACACTTTTGATGAATATGAAGTATACACACCAACACTTGATAATACGAGGTATATATACTAACACTCTTGATAAACAAGTTAAATACACCAACACTTCATGAATATAAGGTTTATATACAAACACTTGATTTATACAAAATATGTACACCAACTCTTGATGAATACACGGTATATACACCGACATTTGACTCATAAAGGGCATATACACCAACAATACACAGGGTATACACCAACACTCTTCTGCACTTTTCAAAACAAGTGTTTACCCTACTTTCAATAGTGGGCCACGCTCACCTGTGATGTGAACTCCAGCTGCTGCGTCTAGAGAATAAAGATGGAGCGAGGAAGCAGTTGCCTAGTTACTCTCATTCACTTCCGAATAATATCGTAGTCTGAATATCTGCCAACCACAAGAACCTCACGTAATGTAGTAAGACACATACAAAGGAGACCTTTATTAGTACGACGTTTCGCCCAGATGAGGCTTTATCAAGAACATTACATGATTAACTCTTATGTAGGTGAAACGTATCTTTCACTACTTGTCAGCTACGACACAACTCTTCAAGAAATACACCATCTAACCTATGAAAAAATGAATTATTCACCCGGACGTCATCAAAAATATGATTAAGTTCTCCCACAATTAGTACCGTCAGGAGCCGACCAAAACAAAGGTGGCCCAAGCGTTAATTCCTGTCATTCACACCTTATTCAATCATCACAGCACATGACACAATGAAGCTCTGCATGAGTGCAGCCAGGTGTCCTGTAAAGTTAAATCAAGAAGGAACACAGCTGTCAAAACTCTGAAAACTACAGTATCTCATCGTGGATATCTTTTGTTGTTCTTGCAGCAAAACAATAAGTATCCTGTATTAATGTTGGCAGAATTACCGACAATATGGTAAAAGGACACTAAGTGCAGCTAATGTGACTTTTACTGTGGCAACGTTGCCACAATAAAATGTCATTAGATGCACCTATGTTCTTTTACTTAACAATAAGCAAACCGAAAATGAGGAATTACAGCGGCCACCCACAAACATTTAGTGCAACTGACAGATACAATCACCTAAATTTTGTCATTTCGCAGGAGTGAAAAAATCATTTAATTTTTAAGCTAACTTTTTTTTTCTGTCCAGCACCATTGGTCTGGGCACTGAACTGGTGGGACCATGTTCAATAGAACCTATCTATAACCCTTTTAATCGCCACCACTACTTCTTACACTCGGGCAACGGGTAACAGGACAAGTTAAAATAGCCTTATCGGAATCAAAATCCGGGAAATGCAACTACGCTTACAGCGGCCATGACACCGAGGTATGCTATAGGTCCTCAAATACAAGCACCAGTACTGGCACACTACTCAAAGACAAGGACAGGGTTGTTTAATTTAGTCAATTGTTTATGTATCCTATACCCCATCCTGTGGACGACAATTAAAAGATTACAGGCACAAAACGGTTATAATTATGAGGAGTTCCGTACACTCACCTGAGCAGGCCTCGATGGACGTTATTACAGGCATAAATAGCAGCAACTTAGAGTTAGGCCCTCACACAGACGTAAGTGTTCGGGTACTCACGTACTTGCCAGGCCTCGGGCATTCATGTACCTGTTACAGCTCAGACACTAGTTCCTGTGTCGCGTCATGAGCACAACCATTTTATAGATCCAGACGAGAAAAGACCAATGAATGACGGAAATACCGTCACAAGCTTTACCTGGAGTTTACCTGGAGAGAGTTCCGGGGGTCAACGCCCCCGCGGCCCGGTCTGAGACCAGGCCTCCTGGTGGATCAGAGCCTGATCAACCAGGCTGTTGCTGCTGGCTGCACGCAAACCAACATACGAGCCACAGCCCGGCTGATCCGGAACTGACTTTAGGTGCTTGTCTAGTGCCAGCTTGAAGACTGCCAGGGGTCTGTTGGTAATCCCCCTTATGTGTGCTGGGAGGCAGTTGAACAGTCTCGGGCCCCTGACACTTATTGTATGGTCTCTTAACGTGCTAGTGACACCCCTGCTTTTCATTGGGGGGATGGTGCATCGTCTGCCAAGTCTTTTGCTTTCGTAGTGGGTGATTTTCGTGTGTAAGTTCGGTACTAGTCCCTCTAGGATTTTCCAGGTGTATATAATCATGTATCTCTCCCTCCTGCGTTCCAGGGAATACAGGTTTAGGAACCTCAAGCGCTCCCAATAATTGAGGTGTTTTATCTCCGTTATGCGCGCCGTGAAAGTTCTCTGTACATTTTCTAGGTCGGCAATTTCACCTGCCTTGAAAGGTGCTGTTAGTGTGCAGCAATATTCCAGCCTAGATAGAACAAGTGACCTGAAGAGTGTCATCATGGGCTTGGCCTCCCTAGTTTTGAAGGTTCTCATTATCCATCCTGTCATTTTTCTAGCAGATGCGATTGATACAATGTTATGGTCCTTGAAGGTGAGATCCTCCGACATGATCACTCCCAGGTCTTTGACGTTGGTGTTTCGCTCTATTTTGTGGCCAGAATTTGTTTTGTACTCTGATGAAGATTTAATTTCCTCATGTTTACCATATCTGAGTAATTGAAATTTCTCATCGTTGAACTTCATATTGTTTTCTGCAGCCCACTGAAAGATTTGGTTGATGTCTGCCTGGAGCTTTGCAGTGTCTGCAATGGAAGACACTGTCATGCAGATTCGGGTGTCATCTGCAAAGGAAGACACGGTGCTGTGGCTGACATCCTTGTCTATGTCGGATATAAGGATGAGGAACAAGATGGGAGCGAGTACTGTGCCTTGTGGAACAGAGCTTTTCACCGTAGCTGCCTCGGACTTTACTCTGTTGACGACTACTCTCTGTGTTCTGTTAGTGAGGAAATTATAGATCCATCGACCGACTTTTCCTGTTATTCCTTTAGCACGCATTTTGTGCGCTATTACGCCATGGTCACACTTGTCGAAGGCTTTTGCAAAGTCTGTATATATTACATCTGCATTCTTTTTGTCTTCTAGTGCATTTAGGACCTTGTCGTAGTGGTCCAATAGTTGAGACAGACAGGAGCGACCTGTTCTAAACCCATGTTGCCCTGGGTTGTGTAACTGATGGGTTTCTAGATGCGTGGTGATCTTGCTTCTTAGGACCCTTTCAAAGATTTTTATGATATGGGATGTTAGTCCTATTGGTCTGTAGTTCTTTGCTGTTGCTTTACTGCCCCCTTTGTGGAGTGGGGCTATGTCTGTTGTTTTTAGTAACTGTGGGACGACCCCTGTGTCCATGCTCCCTCTCCATAGGATGGAAAAGGCTCGTGATAGGGGCTTCTTGCAGTTCTTGATGAACACAGAGTTCCATGAGTCTGGCCCTGGGGCAGAGTGCATGGGCATGTCATTTATCGCCTGTTCGAAGTCATTTGGCGTCAGGATAACATCGGATAGGCTTGTGTTAATCAAATTTTGTGGCTCTCTCATAAAAAATTCATTTTGATCTTCGACTCAGTCTGGTTAGCGGCTTGCTAAAAACTGAGTCATATTGGGACTTGAGTAGCTCACTCATTTCCTTGTTGTCATCTGTGTAGGACCCATCTTGTTTAAGTAGGGGCCCAATACTGGACGTTGTTCTCGACTTTGATTTGGCATAGGAGAAGAAATACTTTGGGTTTCTTTCGATTTCATTTATGGCTTTTAGTTCTTCCCGTGATTCCTGACTCCTAAAGGATTCTTTTAGCTTAAGTTCGATGCTTGCTATTTCTCTGACCAGTGTCTCCCTACGCATTTCAGATATATTGACCTCTTTTAGCCGCTCTGTTATTCTTTTCCGTCGCCTGTAAAGGGAGCGCCTGTCTCTTTCTGTTTTACATCTACTCCTCCTTTTTCTTAGAGGAATAAGCCTTGTGCATACATCGAGTGCTACCGAGTTAATCTGTTCTAGGCATAAGTTGGGGTCTGTATTGCTTAGTATATCTTCCCAGCTTATATCGGTTAGGACTTGGTTTACTTGGTCCCACTTTATGTTTTTGTTATTGAAGTTGAATTTGGTGAATGCTCCCTCGTGACTAATCTCATTATGTCGGTCTGGGGCTCCGCGCATACATGACTGAACCTCAATTATGTTGTGATCTGAGTATATTGTTTTTGATATGGTGATATTTCTTATCAGATCCTCATTGTTAGTGAAGATGAGGTCTAGTGTATTCTCCAGTCTAGTAGGCTCTATTATTTGCTGGTTTAAATTGAATTTTGTGCAGAGATTTAAAAGCTCGCGTGAGTGTGAGTTTTCATCAGAGCTGCCTCCTGGTGTTATTACTGCAACAATATTATTTGCTATATTCCTCCATTTTTGGTGCCTTAAGTTGAAATCCCCCAGGAGCAAGATGTTGGGTGCAGGAGCTGGAAGGTTTTCCAGACAGTGGTCAATTTTTAACAGCTGTTCCTGGAATTGCTGGGATGTTGCATCCGGAGGCTTGTAGACTATCACAATGACTAGGTTTTGGTTCTCGACCTTTACTGCTAAAACTTCCACTACATCATTTGAGGCATTTAGCAGTTCTGTGCAAACAAGTGACTCTGCAATGTACAGGCCAACCCCCCCCCCCCTTTTGCCTGTTCACTCTGTCACATCTGTATAGGTTGTAACCTGGGATCCATATTTCGTTGTTCAAGTGATCCTTTATGTGGGTCTCAGTGAAAGCCGCGAACATTGCCTTTGCCTCTGCAAGCAGTCCACGGATGAAAGGTATTTTGTTGTTTGTTGCTGGCTTTAGACCCTGTATATTTGCAAAGAAGAATGTTATCGGACTGGTGGTATTGTTGGTACTGGGGGGGGATTTTTTTTCCGGCATTAGTATCTGTATCTGTTGGTTTGGAGTGGAGGCCATCGACTGTGGTTCCACTCCAGGAATGACTGGATTTGGTGTACGATTTCTGCCATTTCCTGCCAGTTTTTTTTCCTTCCTGGCACTAAAAAACCTCTCCCTCTTGAGTGGCTGTGGCTACCCAGGTTTTCCCATGGCCTGGATGTTTTGTATCTTTTTGTCCCCTTTAGATGGTATGCCTGGCAATTTAAGTTATAGCACAGTCTTTCCTGTACTGAAGAGGTACACAGTTCAGGGTGAAAAAGCTTACAGGAAGGGAGTTTGCATTTTCCTGTTGTCATATGGGCATGGCATTTTCTAGGGTGGTCATAGTTGCACGTCCCATCTGTTTTTCCAGATTTCCCATGCCAGCAGATACCAAGTGCATAGTATGTGCACAGGCTTGGTTTCCGTTTGCCTTGGGTTTCTGTGACTGTATTCCCTGTTGGTGCATGTTTCCCTGTCTTACTTCTATCCTCCCTAGCACCAACAATGGAGCTCCCACCATTTGTTTTTGGTAATATATCCTCACTATTGCTAGTGGAGTCCTCTTGTTTGCTATTTCCTGCGGTATTTCTTGTTTGCAATATTGGTTTTATCTTATCTTTGACTACACTTGTTTCCCTACTATGGCTCCTGTCCCCTATGAGGTCATTCATATGTATTCCTTCCTGCGTATAATTCCCGACTACCTGGACAAAATCTCCAGCTTCACCATTACTGTCTCCCAGGACAGCATCTCCAGCTTCACCATTACTGTCTCCCAGGACAGCATCTCCAGCTTCCCCAGTACTGTCTCCCAGGACAGCATCTCCAGCTTCACCATTACTGTCTCCCAGGACAGCACCTCCAGCTTCACCATTACTGTCTCCCAGGACAGCACCTCCAGCTTCACCATTACTGTCTCCCAGGACAGCACCTCCAGCTTCCCCATTACTGTCTCCCAGGACAGCACTATCAGCCCCCCATTTACTGACTACCAGGACATCATCTCCAGCCTTACAGTTTCTGACTACATGGCCAGTATCAAGGGCAGTACCATTCAGCCCGGACTTTTTATGTTCCCATCTGTTGTAGAAAGCTTCCAGGTTTTCTATGAAAGCAGCTTTGATGTTGACCTCTTTTAATACCCTTGTGATTTTAGTCCACAGATTTATCTCATTTGGGCATACCCAAAAACACTTCCCTGTTTTAATACTGCTTGTAGCTAGTTCTTGGATATCTGCACAAGGGGCGTGACACCAATTTCCACAGAAATGACAATTTATGCATGTGGAAGCCCGTTTGTTTGACTGACCACAGACTACACACAGCTTCATAATGATTTGAATGGTTGATTTACTGCAATTCTACTAGCAACCTCTTGAATATTCTATTAATAACCTGCTAGGTGGTGCACAACGAAACCGTTTGAAACCAGTCCAGGGTTCGGACCAGTCAAGGGTTCGGACCAGTCAAGGGTTCGGACCAGTCTATCTGATCTGATCAGTGGGTCACTTATTTAAACCATACTGGTCGGTGATTTGAGCTAACACATGAAGGATCTACTGGAAATTATCTACCCGAGTAATATGTGATTTGATTGATACAAAAGTATAACTTGCGTGTTGAAGAGCCGGTGACTGCTGGCACTCCTACAATGACGAACGGTCGAGCCTCCACCTTTGTTTATCAATCGCTGTATCTAGCTTCTCTATTTTTTTTTTTTTTTTCGTCTCCACCACAATAAATGCTATATTATCACTATAGTTGACTGGTGCAAATTTTGGAGGAAGGGCGCTTTTTCTGTAGTAATAATTGCTTCTCGTTGTGTATATTGCGACCGCTGGTAACTACAGGTTATATGAAATTCACAGTAACGTCTGGTATTTCAAGAAAAAGAAACTAATGAAAGTCACTCCACTCCACTAAGTACCATTATAATACTGGTTAGTTGCTACTACAACACTGTATTCTGCTATTCACTGGTATCACTAGATTATATGCGAGTACACTAGCAGGCGGGTACACTAGCAAGGTGACTGTGGACCCTAATGGCAATAAGTCACTTTGACTTTTGTAGAGGGTTATCCTAGGTAATTTACACTACGTATGATAATTATACCTACGTGTACCTGTACCTAAATAAACTTACGAAGGAATATCAGTAAAAAGGGTATGCAGCCAACAACTCCATATCAAGGCCAGTAATACCATAGATTCTGTTCAGCAACATAACAAGACTGAAGCAACTCTCAGCTGACTGCACGAAAAGGCGTACTGTCAACAAATACAAAGACAAAAACACAAGCTATAGAACAAGCTTTTATTTGGACAACATTTCGCTCAGTGTATAGAGGTTCGTCAGAGATCTGCACAGAGCGAAACGTTGTCGCGGTAAAAGCCTGTAAGAACATAAGAACATAAGAACGAAGGAACACTGCAGAAGGCCTACTGGCCCATGCGAGGCAGGTCCAAGTCCCTACCGGCTTAAGCCAATGCACCCAACCTAGTCAGGTCAGGTCACATTGACTTAAGGGAGGAACACGGCAACCGACCTGTTAGCACAAGCTATCAGGTCTAACTCACACCCACCCACATCTACTCATGTATTTATCCAACCTATTTTTAAAGCTACACAACGTTCTGGCCTCTATAACGGTACTTGGGAGTTTGTTCCACTCATCCACAACTCTATTACCAAACCAGTACTTTCCTATATCCCTCCTGAATCTGAATTTTTCCAACTTAAAACCATTGCTGCGAGTCCTGTCTAGGCTAGATATTTTCAGCACACTATTTACATCCCCTTTATTTATTCCTGTCTTCCACTTATAAACCTCAATCATATCCCCCCTAATTCTACGTTTTTCTAGAGAGTGCAGTTTCAGGGCCCTTAGTCTATCCTCATAGGGAAGGTTTCTGATACATGGGATCATCTTTGTCATCCTCCTTTGTACATTTTCCAGAGAATTTATATCCATTCTGTAATACGGTGACCAAAACTGTGCAGCATAATCTAAATGAGGCCTAACCAAGGATGTATAGAGTTGAAGAACAACCTGAGGACTCCTATTATTTATGCTTCTTGATATGAAGCCAAGGATTCTATTAGCTTTATTGCGAACACTTATGCACTGTTGTCTTGGTTTCAGATTACTGCTAACCAGAACTCCTAAATCTTTTTCGCAATCCGTAATATTAAGATCTACATTATTTAGTTTATATGTGGCATGGTTATTGTCCTGTCCAACATTTAGAACTTTGCATTTGTCTATATTAAACTGCATCTGCCACTTCTCCGACCACTGCATCAGTCTATTCAAATCTTCCTGGAGTGCTCGAATGTCCTCGTCAGAATGAATTCGACGGCCTATTTTGGTGTCATCGGCAAACTTGCCGATGTCGCTCTTTATGCCCTCATCTATGTCGTTTATGTAGATTGTGAACAGCAGGGGGCCCAACACTGACCCCTGTGGAACACCGCTCGTGACGCTTCCCCACTCTGATTTCTCCCCATTTATGCAAACTCTCTGCTGCCTATTTGTCAACCATGCCTCTATCCAGGAAAAAATTTCTCCTCCTATTCCATGTGCTTTAATTTTCCTCAATAGTCTCTGATGTGGGACCCTGTCAAAAGCCTTACTGAAGTCCATATACACAATATCATATTCATTACCATGATCTACCTCCTCAAATACCTTAGTGAAAAAAGTTAATAAATTCGTAAGGCAGGAACGCCCCTTTGTAAAACCATGCTGAGATTCGTTGATTAATTTATGCTTTTCAAGGTGGCTACGAACTGCCTCGGCAATTATTGATTCCATAAATTTTCCCACTATGGAGGTTAGGCTTATTGGTCTATAGTTCGAAGCTAAGGACCTGTCACCTGTTTTGAAAATAGGTATCACATTTGCCATTTTCCACTTATCTGGCACCATGCCAGTTTGTAGTGATATGTTGAAAAGATTAGCCAAAGGTGTGCTAAGCTCCTCTTTACATTCCTTTAGAACCCTTGCATACAGTTCATCAGGGCCTGGGGATTTGTTAGGTTTTAATTTATCTATTTGCCTAAGGACCATGTCACTTGTGACCCTAATAGTGCACAGTTTATTATCGTCCTGTTCTACATAATTTATCATTACTGGAATATCGCTGGTATCCTCCTGTGTAAAAACTGAGAGGAAGTATGTGTTAAAAATTCTACACATTTCCTTATCACTGTCAGTGAGCTGACCCGAGGAACTTTTGAGTGGGCCTATCTTGTCCCTGATCTTACTTCTGTATACCTGAAAGAATCCTTTTGGGTTAGTCTTCGATTCTCTTGCAACTTTAACCTCATAATCTCTTTTTGCTTTTCTAATTCCCTTTTTTATTTCTCTCTTTAACTGAATATATCGATTTCTTAATTGCCCCTCTCCTCTTTTGATTTGCCTATATATGCCTCTCTTTTGACCAATCAGATATTTTAATCTATTGTTCATCCATTTAGGATCATTTTTGTTTGATCTGATTTCCCTATTTGGAACATAATTTGACTGAGCAGCTAGAACTATGCCCTGGAAAGCATCATATCGGCAACCATCACCACCTACCTGACCCCTAGTCAGGTCATTCCAGTTCAGCCCACCTAAGTAATTTTTCAGTCCTATGAAATCAGCCAAGCGAAAGTCAGGGACGGAGACTTGATTGCCATTATTAGGGGAATTCCATGATATGTTAAAACTGAGTGATTTGTGATCACTCTCCCCAAGCTCATCATTAACCTCAAGATTATTAATTAGTGTTTCCCTACTGGCAAGAACCAAGTCAAGGAGGTTATTTCCCCTAGTTGGCTCTGTCACAAACTGTTTTAAAAAACAATCCTGGATCGTATCAAGAAAGTCACCCGACTCTAAATTTCCTGTCAAATTGCTCCAGTCAATCTGTCTATAGTTGAAATCTCCCATTAGCACAACATTTTCGTATGTAGATGCCTTACGAATTTCGTCCCATAGAAGTTTACTGCACTCCCTATCAAGATTTGGGGCCCTGTAAATCACACCCAAAATTAGTTTTTCTCGGCCCTCGAGAAGCTGTAACCAAACAGATTCAGTGGCTGACGCTTCTAATTTAATATCTTGTCTAACACAACAATTTAAATTGTCTCTGACATACATCGCTACTCCACCACCTTTCCTGTTGACCCTGTCAGTGTGGAATAATTTATAGCCTTGTATGTGACATTCAGAGGGCATCTCTCTATCTTTCAGATTGAGCCAGGTCTCTGTTATAGCAATAATATCTATGTTTCCTGCACTTGCAATTAATCTTAGCTCATCTATCTTATTTCTAACACTCCTGCTATTAGTATAGTAAACCTTAAGGGAGCTAGTCCCTTGCTGCCCTCTGCTGTCCCCCTTTGTTTGCTGACCTGTTCTATTGTCTTTATTTATAACTTCATGCTGAATGCCTTTTATACATTTACTGTTTCCAACCCTAGTGTTGCAACCTGCTTGTTTCCCACACACACCCATACCTCTATCTTCCATCAGTTTAAAATCATAGGCATTTCACCAATGGCCTTCTCAATCGAGTCTGCAAGTGCTACCACCCCTGCCCGAGAGAGATGAACCCCATCCCTTGCATACATATCATGTTTGCCATAAAAGTTGTTCCAGTTGTCAATGAATGGGATTGCAAGTTCCTTGCAGTATCTGTCTAGCCAGCAATTTACACCAATTGCCCTAGACAACCATTCATTTCCTACTCCCCTTCTAGGCAAGATGCTACATATGATTGGGATCCCTCCCTTAGACTTAATGAAATCTATAGCTGACCTGTACTTATCTAGCAGCTCTTCTCTCCTACCCTTCCCAATATCATTTCCACCAGCACTGAGACAGATAATGGGCTTGTTCCCATTACCTGACATGATATTATCCAGTCTGTTGACAATGTCCCCAACACCAGCTCCAGGGAAGCACACACTATCTCTCATCTTCTTATTCCTATTACAAAAAGCACGGTCAACATATCTTACCTGAGAGTCACCAACCACAAGAATGCGCTTACCTTCATTAGCAGGGGCAGTAGTACCCTTACCTTCACTGGCCACTGAAGTACATTCATCCTGGAGAACAGAGAAGCGATTTCCTACCTTCAGATCTTCACTCTTAACTTTCCTTACTCTGATGCGCCTCCCATTACTGTGAACAACTCGCCACTTGTAGCAGGTGCTGGGCTGCACCTCACTGCTGGTAGCCGTTGCTACCTCCCCACCTACAGCCTCCTCACAGTGAGAGACAGACTGCACCTCACTGCTAGAAGCCTCATTCCCCACATCTCCAACCACCTCACACTCTCTCCCAGGCCCATTGAGGTGGACCTTCAGCCTCCTAATCTCCTCCTGGAGAAGCAAGACCTCCTCCTTCAACTCTCCAACCTCAGTTTTTAAAACACTGCAGAAGCAAGCCATGCTTTGTAACCGTCCACGCTAATCCCCAAAGCAGCTCAGGGTCTGTGACCTCACGTGACGACTGACCACTGAACACTGAATTACACTGTATTACAACCTTGTACCACTGTTGTCAGGTTGGGACCCAACCCCAGGCACATTGTTGTCAATCTAATCATGCCGGGGGCGCTAAACCCGTAGAAACCATACTTTTAAACAATAGATAAAGTGTTCCACGTGTCTTACTCACCAATGAAACATTCAAAACAACACGCACACAATACACAAATAACCCGCACATAAAAGAGAGAAGCTTACGACGACGTTTCGGTCCGACTTGGACCATTGACAAAGTCACTTTTTTTGTGCGGGTTATTTGTGTATCGTTCCAGTCACGGTATTGTGCCTTTTTGTTATTTAAACACGCACACAATACATACATGACATTGCCACTTACCTCATCCAGTGATAACATATACCTCGGCCTGTGTATACCATACCATGGTGTGTATACCATAAAATGGTATACACACCAGCCAGCCAGGTAATATTTAAAGCTGGTTGGTTCTTGTTAATGGAGGTTCAAGTCTATCAACCATACCTAACCTTTTTCACCGCCAGATTAAAATATTCTAATGCCTAAGATTGGGATTAAATTTTCATTATATATGCGCTGAAATTACCTAATGTGCATATCTTGTGCTGGGTAGATTATATAGACACGGAAGCCTAGCTTGTCTATATATAGATACAGAAGCTAGGTTTCTGTGTCTTCTATACCCCTCAAGGAAGGTTCCTTATTATTATAATCAAGGGGAAGCGCTAAACCCGTAGGATTATACAGCAGGAAGGTTCCTTGATGTTGGTGAGGGGCTCTTGATTTAGGAAATTGGATCTGTGCTCGTTTCCCAAATTAAGCCTGAATGCCTTCCACATCCCCCCCCAGGCGCTGCATAATCCTCTGGGTTTAGCGCTTCCCCCTTGATTATAATAATAATAATAATGTGTCTTCTATAGTCTATATAATCTACCGTGAAGGTGACACAGAAGTCTAGCTTCTATGTCACCTTCAAAGATGTCAACAACCCTCAGAACTGAGTACAGATAACATGCTCTTAAAACTCCCACCTTCTGCATATATTTCACAAGTTCTTGTTATGTCAGATACCTTGAGTGATCAGTGTCCACGAGGCAACTTTGTGACATGTCTGTCCCACACATTATGGCTTTATCACACATAATAACTGGTAGAAGTAACTGACGAGTGTGCTGGCCAGCCTGGCGGACACAACTGATCATTTACCTGACCTCTCGAGGCTCTACTGATAGAATTATAAACAATATGAAGGAATTTAAGCCTCTATATTAATGTACAGGTGATATGTAGCCTTAATGATCTTATAGTCTGGTTTCACATAAGAAAGGAGGCACACTGCAGCAGGCCTACTGGCTCATACTAGGCAGGTTTTCTCAAACTCAAACCCACTAACAAAAATATTTGCCCTAACCCTAATAAATCATCTAATAATCTCGCCCGGACTTGACTTATTATATATGTGGCTAAACCTCTCGCTTCACACGGCGAGGATCTGGGTTCGATTCCCGGCGAGGGTAGAAACATTGGGCATGTTCCTTTACACCGGTTGTCTATGTTCCCCATCAGTAAAATGGGTACTTGGGTGTTAGTTAACTGGTGTGGGTCGCATCCTGGGACAAAACTGACCTAATTTGCCTTAAAGTTCAGCATAACAAAGGACCTCCTATATAGCAGTATGTCATTGATGTCAACTATGGTCTGTATAACTTTTACATGTACTTGTAAAAATAAAGATATTATTATTATTATTATTATTATTATTATTATTATTATATGCCTCTGTAGTATTTTAACTACTACCCGAAAATGGGTATGGGATAAATAACAAGGGTATCTGGAGGGTGTACCCGGGGGTAGTCTAATTATTATTATAATCAAGGGGGAAGCGCTAAACCCGGAAGATTATACAGCGCCTGGGGGGGGGGGGGATGTGGAAGGCATTCAGGCTTAATTCGGGGAACTGGAGCACAGATCCAATTCCCTAAATCAAGAGCCCCTCACCAACATCAAGGAACCTTCCTTGAGGGGGGGGGGTAGTCTAAGGATTACAGAGGTGTATAATGGGTCCAGGGACTGTACCCTAAAGTTTTAATAGCTGAGCAAGTTACAAAGGTAATGAACTATTTACGTGTTTATATCTGGGCTGGGAAAAACCAAACTACAAAAGGGGGAACTACTCAGGCATGAGGAACTTCCTTCAAGACATTCAGTGGGAGAGGGAACTGACAGGAAAACCAGTACAAGAAATGATGGACTATGTAGCAACAAAATGCAAGGAGGCAGAGGAGAGGTTTGTTCCCAAGGGAAACAGAAATAATGGGAAGAACAGAACGAGTCCTTGGTTCACCCAAAGGTGTAGGGAGGCAAAAACTAGGTGTACTAGAGAATGGAAAAGGTACAGAAGACAGAGAACTCAGGAAAATAAAGAAATCAGCCGAAGAGCCAGAAACGAATATGCACAGATAAGAAGGGAGGCTCAGAGACAATATGAAAATGACATAGCATCAAAAGTAAAGACTGACCCGAAGCTGTTGTACAGCCACATCAGGAGGAAAACAACAGTCAAGGACCAGGTAATCAGACTGAGGAAGGGTGATGGGGAATTCACAAGAAACGACCGAGAGGTATGTCAGGAGCTCAACACAAGATTTAAAGAGGTATTTACAGTGGAAACCAGTAGGACTCCAAGAAATCAGAACAGGGGGGCACACCAGCAAGTGCTGGATGAGGTACATATAACCAAGGAGGAGGTGAAGAAGCTGCTATGCGAACTTGACACCTCAAAGGCGGTGGGACCAGACAACATCTCTCCATGGGTCCTTAAAGAGGGAGCAGAGATATTGTGTGAGCCATTAACAAAGATCTTCAACACATCATTTGAAACTGGGCAACTCCCTGAGGTATGGAAAATGGCAAATGTAGTCCCAATTTTTAAAAAGGGAGACAGACATGAGGCACTAAACTACAGACCTGTATCACTAATGTGTATAGTATGCAAGGTCATGGAGAAGATCATCAGGAGAGTGGTGGGGCACCTGGAAAGAAACAAGTGTATAATTGACAACCAGCACGGTTTCAGGGAAGGAAAATCCTGTGTCACAAACCTACTAGAGTTTTATGACAAGGTGACAGAAGTAAGACAAGAGAGAGAGGGGTGGATCGACTGCGTATTTTTGGACTGCAAGAAGGCTTTCGACACAGTTCCTCACAAGAGGTTACTGCAAAAGCTAGTGGACCAGGCACACATAACAGGAAAGGCACTGCAATGGATCAGAGAATATCTGACAGGGAGGCAACAACGAGTCATGGTACGCGATGAGGTGTCAGAGTGGGCGCCTGTGACAAGCGGGGTTCCACAGGGGTCAGTCCTAGGACCTGTGCTGTTCTTGGTATACGTGAACGACATAACGGAAGGGATAGACTCAGAAGTGTCCTTGTTTGCAGACGATGTGAAGTTAATGAGAAGAATCGAATCGGACGAGGATCAGGCAGGACTACAGAGAGATCTGGACAGGCTACAAGCCTGGTCCAGCAACTGGCTCCTTGAATTTAACCCTGCCAAATGCAAAGTCATGAAGATTGGGGAAGGGCAAAGAAGACCGCAGACACAATATAGTTTAGATGGCCAAAGACTGCAAACCTCACTCAAGGAAGAAGATCTGGGGGTGAGTATAACACCGAGCATATCTCCTGAGGCGCACATCAATCAGATAACTGCTGCAGCATACGGGCGCCTGGCAAACCTACGGATAGCGTTCCGATACCTCAGTAAGGATTCGTTTAAGACTCTGTACACCATCTACGTCAGGCCCATACTGGAGTATGCAGCACCAGTTTGGAATCCACACCTAGTCAAGCACGTCAAGAAATTAGAGAAAGTGCAAAGGTTTGCAACAAGACTAGTCCCAGAGCTACGGGGATTGTCCTATGAAGAAAGGTTGAGGGAAATCGGCCTGACGACACTGGAGGCCAGGAGGGTCAGGGGAGACATGATAACGACATATAAAATACTGCGCGGAATAGACGAGGTGGACAAAGACGGGATGTTCCAGAGATGGGACACAGACACAAGAGGTCACAATTGGAAGTTGAAGACTCAGATGAATCAAAGGGATGTTAGGAAGTATTTCTTCAGTCATAGAGTAGTCAGGCCATGGAATAGCCTAGAAAGTGATGTGGTGGAGGCAGGAACCATACATAGTTTTAAGGCGAGGTATGATAGAGCTCATGGTGCAGGGAGAGAGAGGACCTAGTAGCAATCAGCAAAGAGGCGGGGCCAGGAGCTGTGACTCGACCCCTGCAACCACAAATAGGTGAGTACAAATAGGTGAGTACACACACACACACACACACACACACACACACACACACACACACACACACACACACACACGCACGCACGCGCGCGCAAACAGAAGTGGTAATACTTTATTTTTACAAATACATGATGTAACTTATACAGACCATAGCTAACATCAGTGATATACTATACAGAAAGTCCCTGGTTATGCAGAGAATTTCGGGTACATTAGATTAATCTTGTCCCCCAGGATGCGACCCACACCTGTTGGCTAACACCCAGGTACCTACTTATTGCTAGGTGAACAGGGACAGCAGATGTAAGGAAACACGTCCAGTGTTTCCATCCGTACCGGAGATCGAACCACGGGCAAAACTAAGCTAAGTTGCCCAAAATATTCTGCTATATAGTATGTCATTGATGTCAGCTACGGTCTGTGTAAGTTGTTGGTGTTTAATTACACTGGTGAATAAAGCTCAAGATGGGATGTATGGGGTTGCCAGTCCCAGAGACACGCTAAGTCTCTCTCAAACCTTACCACGGGTAGGGATAGAACCCGCGGTCAGTCTCAAAACTCTCTCTCTCTTTCTCTCTCTCTCTCTCAATACAACACGGAGGATCGATCCTTCCCCATTTCACAAGGGGTAAGACCGTCACAATTTATTTATTCTATTCTGCTTCTGTAGCTTAAAAATAAATATTAAAAATTGGGTAATTATAAAACCCAAAATCAGATACAGAGAACCACAAGTAAATAAATTATGCACACACTCAGATGAGTCACAGGGATGTTAGGAAGTATTTCTTCAGCACTAGAGTTGTCAGGAACTGGAACAATCTATAGAGTGATGTAGTGGAGGCAGGATTTATATATAGCTTTAAGGAGAGGTACGACAAGGCTCTGACAGCAGGGAAAGAGAGTGGACTTAGTAGCGACCAGTAAAGAGGCGGGGCCAGGAGCTGTGACTAGACCCCTGCAACAACATATAGGCGAGTACACATGCTATGGGTTATTTTCTGCCTCACTGGGCATAAGTTGTACCATGTACTTGTAGAAATGAAGATTATTATTATTATTATTATTATTATTATTATTATTATTATTATTAACCCTAAGAGTTCTTACAACCGAACCCACAAGAAAATGGCATAATTTTATTTAGCGACAATATCATAACCAGTGACAATAAAGAAATGCAATAAACCAGCCTTCAGGGAAGCTAGAAATATGTGAATATGAGGAACAGTGAATGAACAGATAAATCTGGTGAATGGAATGTGAATGATGTATTATGGTATGGGTGGAAGGAGAGCAGGTGAGGGCTTATAGCTATCATGATAAGAGTTGTTATGTGCTCTTGAGGCAGGCTCTTGCTCTGATTGTCTCCCTCTCTCTCAGATTTTCTCCCACTCTCTCTCTTTATCCATATCTCTCGTTATTGTACATATATAGGGACCAGGGTGAGCCACTTAGTATATACATGGGCGTATTCATCAAGTTGTATGAAATGATTATAATCATAACCATAATTTTTAAAGGGGTGGAGGGGTAAGCCAGCTGAAGGCCTCGGTCAGATGACCAAAAGCTCCAGATGCAGATCATCATATAACTAAGACCCGCATCAGGAAACACTCGAACCGTTTCCTGACAAATCTTACCTACAGTACCTACCTACCAAGTTGTACGTGCAGGGGTTGAGGTTTTATATTTGTGTGTTCAGGAGTGGCTCCAGAAGTTATATATAGGAGGGGGTTTAGGTGTGGTAATGTAGCTAGAAGAAGCAGCTAGATATCTTGTCTGGAACATAAAAAGAAAAACTGATTACCTCAGCCAAGGCTGAGGGACTGATTACCTCATCTTTTGTATATAGTTCTTATCTTCCAGTTTTCCCTGAATTTTTTTTTATTAACACACTGGACGATTCCCACCAAGGCAGGGTGGCCCAAAAAAGAAAAACTTTCACCATCATTCACTCCATCACTGTCTTGCCAGAAGGGTGCTTTACACTACAGTTTTTAAACTGCAACATTAACACCCCTCCTTCAGAGTGCAGGCACTGTACTTCCCATCTCCAGGACTCAAGTCCGGCCTGCCGGTTTCCCTGAATCCCCTCATAAATGTTACTTTGCTCACACTCCAACAGCACGTCAATTATTAAAAACCATTTGTCTCCATTCACTCCTATCAAACACGCTCACACATGCCCACTGGGAGTCCAAGCCCCTCACGCACAAAACCTCCTTTACCCCCTCCCTCCAACCTTCCCTAGGCTGACCCCTACCCCGCCTTCCTTCCACTACAGACTGATACACTCTTGAAGTCATTCTGTTTCGCTCCATTCTCTACATGTCTGAACTACCTCAACAACCCTTCTTCAGCCCTCTGGACAACAGTTTTGTCAATCCCGCACCTCCTCCTAACTTCCAAACTATGAATTCTCTGCATTATATTCACACCACACATTGCCCTCAGACATGACATCTCCACTGCCTCCAGCCTTCTCCTTGTTGCAACATTCATCACCCATGCTTCACACCCATAAAGGAGTGTTGGTAAAACTATACTCTTCTACATTCCCCTCTTTGCTTCCAAGGACAAAGTTCTTTGTCTCAACAGACTCCTAAGTGCACCGTTCACCCTTTTCCCCTTATCAATTCTATGATTCACCTCATCTTTCATAGACCCATCTGCTGACACGTCCGCTCCCAATTATCTGAATACATTAACCTCCTCCATATTCTCTCCCTCCAATCTGATATCCAATCTTTCATCACCTAATCTTTTTGTTATCCTCATATCCTTCCTCTTTCCTGTATTCACTTTCAATTTTCTTCTTTTACATACCCTACCAAATTCATCCACCAACCTCTGCAACTTCTCTACAGAATCACCCAAGAGCACAGTGTCATCAGCAAAGAGCAACTGTGACAACTCCCACTTTATGTGTGATTCTTTATCTTTTAACTCCAAACCTCTTACCAAGACCCTAGCATTTACTTCTCTTACAACCCCATCGATAAATATATTGAACAACCACGGTGACATCACACATCCTTGTCTACGGCCTACTTTTACTGGGAAATAATCTCCCTCTTTTCTACATACTCTAATTTGAACCTCACTATCCTCGTAAAAACTCTTCACTGCTTTCAGTAACCTACCTCCTACACCATACATCTGCAACATCTGCCACATTGCCCCCCTATCCACCCTGTCATACGCTTTTTCCAAATCCATAAATGCCACAAAAACCTCTTTAGCCTTATCTAAATACTGTTCACTTATATGTTTCACTGTAAACACCTGGTCCACACACCCCCTACCTTTCCTCAAGCCTCCTTGTTCATCTGCTATCCTATTCTCCGTCTTACTCTTAATTCTTTCAATAATAACTCTGCATACACTTTACCAGGTATACTCAACAGACTTATCCCCCTATAATTTTTGCACTCTCTTTTGTCCCCTTCGCCTTTATACAAAGGAACTATGCATGCTCTCTGCCAATCCCTAGGTACCTTACCCTCTTCCATACATTTACTAAATAATAGCACCAACCACTCCAAAACTATATCCCCACCTGCTTTTAACATTTCTATCTTTATCCCATCAATCCCAGCTGCCTTACCCCCTTTCATTTTACCTACTGCCTCACGAACCTCCCCCACACTCACAACTGGCTCTTCCTCACTCCTACAAGATGTTATTCCTCCTTGCCCTATACACGAAATCACAGCTTCCCTATCTTCATCAACATTTAACAATTCCTCAAAATATTCCTTCCATCTTCCCAATACCTCTAACTCTCCTCTCCTATTTTTAACTGAAAAATCCATTTGTTCTCAAGGCTTCCTTAACTTGTTAATCTCACTCCAAAACTTTTTCTTATTTTCAACAAAATTTGTTGATAACATCTCACCCACTCTCTCATTTGCTCTCTTTTTACATTGCTTCACCACTCTCTTAACCTCTCTCTTTTTCTCCATATACTCTTCCCTCCTTGCATCACTTCTACTTTGTAAAAACTTCTCATATGCTAAATTTTTCTCCCTTACTACTCTCTTTACATCATCATTCCACCAATTGCTCCTCATCCCTCCCGCACCCACTTCCCTGTAACCACAAACTTCTGCTGAACACTCTAACACTACATTTTTAAACCTACCCCATACCTCTTCGACCCCATTGCCTATGCTCTCATTAGCCCATCTATCCTCCAATAGTTGTTTATATCTTACCCTAACTGCCTCCTCTTTTAGTTTATAAAACTTCACCTCTCTCTTACCTGATGCTTCTATTCTCCTTGTATCCCATCTACCTTTTACTCTCAGTGTAGCTACAACTAGAAAGTGATCTGATATATCTGTGGCCCCTCTATAAACATGTACATCCTGAAGTCTACTCAACAGTCTTTTATCTACCAATACATAATCCAACAAACTACTGTCATTTCGCCCTACATCATATATTGTATACTTATTTATCCTCTTTTTCTTAAAATATGTATTACCTACAACTAAACCCCTTTCTATACAAAGTTCAATCAAAGGGCTCCCATTATCATTTACACCTGTCACCCCAAACTTACCTACCACACCCTCTCTAAAAGTTTCTCCTACTTTAGCATTCAGGTCCCCTACCACAATTACTCTCTCACTTGGTTCAAAGGTTCCTATACATTCACTTAACATCTCCCAAAATCTCTCTCTCCTCTATATTCCTCTCTTCTCCAGGTGCATACACGCTTATTACGACCCACTTTTCGCATCCAACCTTTACTTTAATCCACATAATCCTTGAATTTACACATTCATATTCTCTTTTCTCCTTCCATAACTGATCCTTCAACATTATTGCTATCCCTCCCTTAGCTCTAACTCTCTCAGATATTCCAGATTTAATCCCACTCCAGATTTAATCCCTGAATCTGTATTGATAAAGCCACTTGATGGAGAAACATCTGCAATAAAGATACCCAGATGTTGCACATGTGAGAGAACTAACTCTTTCACACTATCCGTGAAATCATTAAGCCCACCATTAAGCATAGTTTAGAGTATATATTTCCTACAAAATCAATTAACACAGTCCTACATTTTACCTCCTTGTTTAAAAAAAAAAATGGCATGCTATCCCTAATGGTTGCCAGATTACAATATAATATTTCAATTTATAAAAATACCTGTACACAAATGTTCTATATTACAAGTTTATATAAAGAAATACAATATGTATAGGTAAGACAGAATGTAGGATTGCGGATGAGCAAGGAGGTTTCAGAGTGGGTAGGGGATGTGTAGATCAAGTGTTTACATTGAAGCATATATGTGAACAGTATTTAGATAAAGGTAGGGAAGTTTTTATTGCATTTATGGATTTAGAAAAGGCATATGATAGAGTGGATAGAGGAGCAATGTGGCAGATGTTGCAAGTATATGGAATAGGTGGTAAGTTATTAAATGCTGTAAAGAGTTTTTATGAAGATAGTGAGGCTCAGGTTAGGGTGTGTAGAAGAGAGGGAGACTATTTCCCGGTAAAAGTAGGTCTTAGACAGGGATGTGTAATGTCACCATGGTTGTTTAATATATTTATAGATGGGGTTGTTAAGGAAGTAAATGCTAGGGTGTTTGGGAGAGGGGTGGGATTAAATTATGGGGAATCAAATTCAAAATGGGAATTGACACAGTTACTTTTTGCTGATGATACTGTGCTTATGGGAGATTCTAAAGAAAAATTGCAAAGGTTAGTGGATGAGTTTGGGAATGTGTGTAAAGGTAGAAAGTTGAAAGTGAACATAGAAAAAAGTAAGGTGATGAGGGTGTCAAATGATTTAGATAAAGAAAAATTGGATATCAAATTGGGGAGGAGGAGTATGGAAGAAGTGAATGTTTTCAGATACTTGGGAGTTGACGTGTCGGCGGATGGATTTATGAAGGATGAGGTTAATCATAGAATTGATGAGGGAAAAAAGGTGAGTGGTGCGTTGAGGTATATGTGGAGTCAAAAAACGTTATCTATGGAGGCAAAGAAGGGAATGTATGAAAGTATAGTAGTACCAACACTCTTATATGGGTGTGAAGCTTGGGTGGTAAATGCAGCAGCGAGGAGACGGTTGGAGGCAGTGGAGATGTCCTGTTTAAGGGCAATGTGTGGTGTAAATATTATGCAGAAAATTCGGAGTGTGGAAATTAGGAGAAGGTGTAGTTAATAAAAGTATTAGTCCAGAAGAGGGGTTGTTGAGGTGGTTTGGTCATTTTGGATCAAAGTAGAATGACCCTATAGGGGAAGGAAGGCGGGGTAGGGGTCGTCCTCGAAAGGGTCACTTCCAGCAGGCGTGTCAGATAGGACAATGGTACTTGGGACCTGACGATCTGTAGTGTGAGCAGGGTAATATTTAGTGAAGGGATTCAGGGAAACCGGTGTCGGACTTGATCCTGAAATGGGGTACAATGTGCACTTTAAAGGAGGGGTTTGGGATATTGTTTGGAGGGATATGTTGTGTATCTTTATATATGCTTCTAGACTGTTGTATTCTGAGCACCTCTGCAAAAACAGTGATAATGTGCGTGTGGTGAAAGTGTTGAATGATGATGAAAGTATTTTTCATTTTCAGCCTCGGTGGGAGACGGCCGACTTGTTGATATGTAAATATACCATGCAAGTCAGCTGTCAAGGACAATACTGTGCTGTACTGTTTATGTTATGAGGGGAAAGTGCTAAATATATTGTGGGCATATAGCACCTGGAAAATGGGAGGCATTCAGGTTTGATCCATGGAAGGGGAGGATACCTCTGATTCCTTAGATGCAGAATCTTTCACCAGCATCACCTATCCATTCCCCATTAAAAGGGAATGATAACTAAATGGATATTACTGTATTACCATGCTTGTAAAGAAGCACTAAATCCACAAGGGTCATACGGTGCCTAGCAAATGAGAAGTAATCAAGTTTGATTCAAGGAAAGTGAAGTTACCACCAATTCTGTGGCTTAAAGGCCTTTCATTAGAATCTAGTCAGTTTCCTTGAAGGATATTTTTCAAGACGTCTTTTTTGTTGTTTTATCCGTACTGGGTACCATATATGCATTTTTTAGGCCTAGTTCTATTTCTCACTTAATATAGATGGTGTAAACATGTTGTAAGGTTTTTATATGTATTTTTAAGTGAGAAAATGCTATATTTCACTTTACAGCAGTAGCCCAGAACCTAACCTGCTATATAAATGGGGCCCATCTGTATATCATTTTAGATGTCATAGTAGTAGGTAATTACAGCCTAATGTATGATACTCTGGTCTTGTTTCCTGATTCACTGGTGAGTCATGGAACAAGACTAGAGGAGCACTGCAGTAGGCCTACTGACCCCATGCTAGACAGGTCCAACATTATTATTACATTTACAGAAAAAGTGCTAAGCCTTTAAGGTTCATACAGTACCCAGAGGCATTCAGGTTTGATCCAAGGAAAATTAAATCAGTTCCAATTCCTTAGATCAAGAGCACCTCACCAGTATCAAGGAACCTCCCTTGAGGAGGAAGGGGGTAAGTCCTATGAACAGTTAACCACTCCCACTCAATGTATCTTAACTTAATTTTAAAACTATCCAAAGTGCTCACTCGATGATGCTACTTAACAGTTTGTTCCATGGCAATCTCTCGCATTCTCACTCATTATTACACTTCCTGTCAGTCACCACAGAGCTACATATTGTAAAATTATAACTATGGTACACATTTCATTGTAAAAATCATGGGAATGTGTAAATACTGTTCTGTGATGTGCACTGTAGGGTGAGATACAATGTTGAAGTAAACCTTAGGTCAGAGTATTTCTATTTAGATACAGTTCATTTATTTAAATATCATGCCACAGTAATATGAGATGGAGGATTACATGGAAATTGTTAATTCAATATAACATTCAGCCTTATAGCACAGGGAAATGTTACATTTTGCTGTACTTTGTGAAATTAGCAACAAGTGTCATCAGTAGCTGGCTAATAATGACAGTATTCTCTCTTCCAGCTGTACATTTTCTCTTCCAGTTTGTTTGGTTAAGATCATTTATTTAATTTAAATATGGTAATGGATAGAATAATTCATTATCAAATTCAACCCTCAAGCATGGTAGATGTATTTATTGTATTACAGCAGCTGCAATCTTCTGCAAGTATTATCTAGTAACAAACAATTTTTTACACCATAAATCAGTATCACTCAACAAGCCCATAGTTTAAATACAATAAGATAATGTAAAAAAATATTTATTGGGTACAGAACTTACAATTCCTGGATATCTTATCCAAATAAAATATGTTGTTCCATATTTAAATTAGATTTTTTTTTTTTTTTTTTTATGGGTTAAGCTAAAAACAGGAAATATCAGCTTATCTATTTTGAAATATTTTGGATATCAAACTTTTTATTTAACTGGGCTTGGAATAACAGAATTTGACTATCATATCACAAAGCCTGTATATATCAAGCCATGTGTGATTTTTTGTGCCTAAAAATATCCTTAATACTCAACCATATAGTCCTATTGCAAATATCACATACATACTTTTTCTTTGTGGGATCTCCATCACTCCCATCTTCAACCTTGTCATCTGCTGCTGTTGAGGACTGCATGGTATGTTTTAAACACTGTGCCATGTGTGCAAGACGATCAAGGGTAGTTAGGTGGAACTCCTGGTCACAATATGGACACACAGTATCATAAGTGGTGATGGTGGTAACAGTACATTCGGTATCAAGCAGGCAATTGTAAGTGAAAAAATCTGTCAAGTCAACTCCACCTTTAATATCATTGAACCGACATGGCTCCCCACCACAGTCACTGAATGGATTTTCACTTAAGATACAATCACCTGGTCCCGGACCTTTGTGGAGAACTTTGATATCCGCAGCAAGAAGGCGACGTTTTGAGTAAATTGTTTCTGTTAAGAAAAAGTCAACTAGACCCACCATGAGATCCTTTTCTAATCTATTTGCCTCTGTTATGAGTCTGTCTTGGTTTTCAATTGAAGGTGTAGTGGCCCGAATTCTGAGGTCAAGTAAATGTTTCCACTTGAGACGAAGTTGTACTGCTTGAAACACAAGGTTTTGAGCTGACATAGCATCTGGAAATTTAAGCTCAATAAAGTTATCACATGCTATTACAGTTAGATCAGCATTACTGTCTAAGTTGTGACCAAACAGAAGCAACACTTGAGCAGCAGGAACCCTTAAGGTATCAACAAGGTATGGCTTGTTAGTCTCCAGTAAAGATACATAAGCCAGTAGCTGGTGCTTAGTGCTAGCGGGATGTCTTGCTGTGAATCCTGGCAGCTCTATTATGTCTGAGTCTACAACCTGGAGAACCTCTGGGTGGCTTGCAAACACACTGTTTGGGTGAAGAGCTGCAAATGGCTTTGAGGATGTGTGAAAGAGCTGTTCTGACCCAGGTTTGTAATTGTTATGTTCATCAGCAATTGCCACATTTGGGTAAAGTCCGCTACAAAGAATGATCTTCAGCATTATCATATCCTTATAAGATTGCACAGTAGAACTTTGGTATATGTCCTGCAACTGCTTCTGATCATTTTTTATCCTAAAGTCTACATCTTTAATGTCAGTTCGAACATCCTCATCATCACTTGGAACACTTTCTCCTTGGAACACTTTGAGGACCTTGGTTTTCCGGGGTCTCTCTTTGTGTAATTCCCTCTTCAGTTCACGAAGTTGTCTCAACTGTCCACTCCTCTGAGCTCGCTCTGCACTTGTTAAATGAGCACGAGAACAGCCAGCAATATCTTGTAGCCCTGAATCATGTAGAAGTTGAGCAAATTGATGCCGCAATTTGGTCATTTCATAGAAGCGTTGTTCCTCTAATCCACGTCTTCTACACCACTTGCGAGAGTTTTCATGACCTTCATGCTTGACAGATAACCATTCCCTAAAAAAATATAAATATTTTATCTGAAAAAGTGGATTCACATTGAAAATAGAATGTTTAGTGTGTCTGGTACAGGTGTTCAGCGAATGATAATCTAATTAACAAGTCCACTTACACAAATAGCCTGCACAGAAGAGATGGAAAAGCTTATGATGATATTTCGGTCTGTACTGGACCATTCTCAAGTCATTGTATTCATTGTAAACTCCTCAATTTATAATTACACTCATCTAAGTGACTATGTACAAAATTACTAATTCAGTGGACCCTCGACCAACGATATTAATCCATTCCTGAGAGCTCATCGTTAATCAAAATTATCGTTAGTCGAGTTAATTTTCCCCATAAATAATGGAAATCAAATCAATCCGTGCAAGACACCCAAAAGTATTGAAAAAAAATAAAATTTTACCACATGAAATATTAATTTTAATACACACAAACTGAAGAAGACATGTACAATTACATGACACTTACCTTTATTGAAGATCTGGTGATGATTGATGGGATGGGAGGAGGGGAGTGAATGGATGGTGTTAGTGTTTAGAAGGGGAATCCCCTTCCATTAGCACTTGAGGTGTCAAGTCCTTTTCCGGGGCTACTTCCCTTCTTTTAATGCCACTAGGACCAGCTTGAGAGTCACTTGACCTCTGTCGCACAACATATCTGTCCATAGAGGCCTGTACCTCCCATTCCTTTATGACATTCCTAAAGTGTTTCACAACATTGTCAGTGTCACAATTAAACACTTGTTCAGGTTTCAATTCTTCACTGTCTATGTACTCCATGAATTCCTGAACATATTTTTCAGCTGCTTTTTGGTCCGAACTGACAGCCTCACCATGCCTTATCACACTATGTATGCCACTACAATTCTTAACCCTTTCAGGGTCCGTCCCGTAGATCTACGGCTTTACGTTCAGGGTCCAAACCGTAGATCTACGCCATGAGCTCAGCTCACTCTGATAAACTGTGAGTGGTACATTTGGGCCTAGATATGAGAGAATACATCTATGTGGTATGTGTGCACCACATAAAACAGATCCTGCAGCACACTGTATAATGAGAGAAAAAAATGAAATCATGATTTTTCGATTAAAACAGCAACTTTGCAGTGTTTTGTCGTATGTTTTTATAGTTGTATTTGCGATTTCTTGGTCTCATTTGATAGAATGGAAGACATATTACAGAAATAGAGATGATTTTGATTGGTTTTAGCACTGGAAATGGCTTGAAACTGAGCTCAAAGTAGCGGAAATGTTAAATTTTTGCCGATATTCAAGAGTAAACAAACGACCTCACACATCTAATACACGTCAGCTGGTGGGTCTAATATACATTCACAAATATGGTGATGATATTTATACAATTATTACAGTATTGCATAATAGTAAATCTTCTATTTTTTGGTGTGAATAAAAATTCATTATGTGAATAAAAAATCAAAATGGAATTTATTTGTAAAGCCTCAAAACATAACTAATGAACAGAGGAAATGTTAGTTTAGTGCCAGGAATGCCTACATTGTTCATTCTGGACCCTATTTTGAAATTGGAATATTTTGAACTTTGTGTTAAATTGGCCAAATTAACAATTTCCGATCACTTTATTTTGTAGTTGAAACAGTTGACTTGGCGATTTCTTGTGCTCAATCGATAGAATAGAAGTAATACTAGTGAAATAGCTAAGAATTTGGTTGATTGGAATAATGTAATTGGCCTAAAATGGGAGTCAAAGTCGGCAAAATCGCCGATTCGTAAATATCGCTGACACATCAAAATTCGCGAGAGCATAATTTCGTCAATTTTCCACCAAATTTCGTACTTTTTGTTTTATTACCTTCACAAAAAGATTCTCTACGATTTCATAAGAAAAAATAACAAATTTTTTTTTTGAAAATTCTTGGACACTGGTGCGTGACTCCAGATTTGGGCCTTGGACCCTGAAAGGGTTAAATCTCTCAAACCAACCTTTGCTGGCCTTAAATTCACTCACATCATCAATAGTTGCAGGCATTTTTCTAATTAAATCGTCATGCAACTTCCTAGCCTTTTCACATATGATCGCTTGAGAGATGCTATCTCCTGCTATCTGTTTTTCATTTATCCACACCAATAACAGTCTCAACATCTTCTACCACTTGCGATCTCAGTTTCGAAAACATAGTTGCACCTTTGGCAAGAACAGCTTCCTTGATTGCCGTTTTCTTGGCCACAATAGTAGCGATGGTTGATTGGGGTTTTGTGTACAACCTGGCCAGCTCGAAGACACGCACTCCACTTTCGTACTTAGCAATGATCTCTTTCTTCATATCCATAGTAATTCTCACCCTTTTTGCTGTAGGGTTGGCACTAGAAGCTTTCTTGGGGACCATGGTGACTTATTTTGCAGGTGCAATCACTAAAAACGCTGTGATAATATGAAATGTTCCGATTGTATGTTTGGATGGGACCGCGGTAGCTGGCTGGCTTGTAAACACTGGCCACAAGTGGACGCGTCTCAAACGGAACGAATCGTGTTGGTCAAGTTTTTTTAGTGCTAGTCGAGGCAAAATTTTTGCGTTAAAATGTATCGCTAGTCGGATTTAACGTTAGATGATGCCATCATTGGTCGAGGGTCCACTGTACAGTGGACCCTTGGTTATCGGCCATTCTGCTTATCGGCCAACTCGGTTATCAGTCGGTTTTTCAGCTTCTGGTTTTCGGCCGTATGGGACGCGTCAACCCGTCTGCCCACCAGCCACTCACTCATTTGTGAGTCAGTCTGGCTGTGTCTCTAGGTGAGTGAGGACACTTCTGCTCATTCAACCAAACATCAAGGAAGCTAACGTTGTGAAAGGGAGTTTAGCAGAGAGTGTAGTAGGCAGGCATGGAGTATAGCAGGGAGGCAGGACCCCAATGGAAATAAGTCACTCTGACTTGGGTTATCCTAGGTTCTTTACACATGCTGTGGAAGGGAGGCAGGGAGTGTAGCAAGGAAACAGGGAGTGTGGAAGGGAGGCAGGGAGTGTAGCAGGGAAACAGGGAGTGTGGAAGGGAGGCAGGGAGTGTAGCAGGGAAACAGGAAGTGTGGAAGGGAGGCAGGGAGTGTAGCAGGGAAACAGGGAGTGTGGAAGGGAGGCAGGGAGTGTAGCAGGGAAACAGGGAGTGTGGAAGGGAGGCAGGGAGTGTAGCAGGGAAACAGGGAGTGTGGAAGGGAGGAAGGGAGTGTAGCATGGAGGGAGGGAGTGTAGCAGGCAGGCAGGGAGTATAGCAGGCAGGCAGAGAGTGTAGCAGGGAGTGTATCAGGCAGGCAGGGAGTGTAGCATGGAGGGACGGAATGTAGCATGGAGGGAGGGAGTCTAGGAGGAAGGCAGGAAGTGTAGCAGGCAGGCAGGGAGTGTAGGAGGAAGGCAGGGAGTGTAGCAGGCATGCAGGGAGTGTAGCAGGCAGGCAGGGAGGGAAGTAACCCCAGAGAGGGCTTTGATACCTGAAGTCCTTATGGAGGGGGATTCCCCTTCCAAACAATAATCAGTCCTCCCTCTCTCCTCCTCCCTGTCTTCCATAAGCCAACAAGTCTTCAATAAAGGTATGTAATAGTGATTTAAATGTTCATTTATTTATTTTATTTAGTTCTCATTGTTTTGTGTATGTAAAACTATAATTAATCTTTAAAAAGTGTATTTTTTGTTAATATTTTTGGGTGTATGGAATGGATTAATTGTAATTACATTAATTCGTATGGGAAATATTATTTCGGTTTTAGGCCGACCTTCTGGAACGGATTATGGCCGATAACTAAGGGTCCCCTGTATGGTTATTGCCTTATCAATCTCAAGTTTGCCCAAAATACTCTGTGTACAAAGGGGCTTTTGGCATATATGCCCAAATGTTATTCTCCTTTGTACAAACATTGTATCATGCTGAAATAAATTTATCATTATTGTTATTGAGTGGGCTTTAACAAGTCCACTTAAACCAAAGGCAAATTTATTGCAAATTTATTGAGAGCACATCTTAAGATTTGAGAGTCCCTTATAGGTTTCCATAAAAAGAATGGGCACTGCTCTCAGTTAATTCATTTTACAATTATACTGGAAGTGTAAAGCTAATCTGTTTTAAGCATTTCATCCAGGTGAAGTTGTTTCATTTGCTTTGATCTTTCCCTGTGAAATATTTCATGCATAAAATCAAGATTCATTAGCCCTCTGATTAATTCAGCTGACAACACAATTAATGTGTCTTGCAGCTACACAACTGACACTTCTCTCTTAGATGCCCTAGTTGGGGTTAAACATAAACAAAATAAGCTAAGAATTGCACAAAATCAAGGAATCACCACCAACAACTACAAAGTAAACAATATAAGCGAGCGTTCACTACACACAATGCCATCTATGGCTGCCTAGTAAACTAGTCTGGTAGTCCTGGGAATTTCAAGTGCCCTCTTAACCCTTCAATATTCTTCTACCCTAAATGGGGTACATTTTTAGGCCTACTCTGAGCCTTTACATAGCTTAATCAATGCATGGAAACTAAGATTGCCTTGAGACAGAGAACTCTGTCATTCTCAAGTAACAAATCAGATAGCCCTAACTCTTTCCCAAGTGCAGTGAGGAGTCAAGATATTAAACAGTGTAGTTCAAGACCTGGGAAGTGTTTCCCAGGTCTACAACTAATTCTACTAATTCTTATAAGTGAACTCAATCAACTGAATAAATAACATTACTGGCTTTACTCGTTGCATTAATTCTCACAAGCAACTTCTACCCATAAAATCTGCCACTGAAGTCCCTCAACATTAAAAAGGCCCAACAATCAAGAAATGCCCGTACAAATATTTATTCCTTATTTTTTCTTATTATCCCTTATAATTAGTTGAGATGGTTTGGTCATTTAGAGAGAATGGAGCAAAGTAGAATGACTTGGAGAGCACATAAATGTGTAGAGGAAGGAAGACAGGGTAGGGGTCGGCCCCAAAAAGGTTAGAGGGAGAGGGTAAAGGAGGTTTTGTGGGCGAGGGGCTTGGACTTTAAGCAAGCGTGCATGACCATGTTAGATAGGAGTGAATGGATACGAATGGTTTTTGGGACCTGATAAGCTGATAGTGTGTGAGCAGGGTAATGTTTTGTGAAGGGATTCAGGGAAGCCAGTTAGTTAGACTTGAGTCCTGGAAATGGGAAGTACAATGCCTGCATTTTAAAGGAGAGGTTTGGGATATTGGCAGTTTGGAGGGGCATCTAAACTGTTGTATCTGGGCACCTCTGCAAAGACAGTGATTATGTATGAGTGATGGTGAAAGTGTTGAATGGGGAGGGAGGTCTTTTCTTTATTTTTGGGTTACCCTGCCTTGGTAGGAAATGGCAAATGTGTTTTAAAAAAAAAAAAATTTCTCGTGGATTTGCTTCACGCAAATTAGCAAATATGCTATGTCTTATTTCTCTCGGTAATTCCATATATGATGTATACATTTTAGATTCTCCATGCAGAAGCGGAAAAGAATTCTTCCTCCATAAGCCATGCATGTCATAAGAGGTGACTACAATGCTGGGAGCAAGGGGCTAGAAACCCCTTCTGTATAAATAACTAAATTTATGAAGAAAAACTTTTGGTTTCCTTTTCAGGTCACCCTGCCTTGGTGGCATATGGTTGGTTCATTGAAAAAAAAAAAAAACTGATGACTCCGACTGCAGCGGTTTGAAAGGCATACTAATAATTCCTGTTATGAACAAATATTTGTTGATGGACTGACTGATCTTGGTACAGCTGCTATGTACCTGGAATGCTTCTACAGCATAAAACAAGGAACACTTGTTTAACAAAAACAGTTTCTGCAAGCTCTGACATGTGTTCCTACCTGTAAGAAGCAAGAAGTGTAAAGGGGTCTCCATGATCAGATTCAAGGCTCTTGATCGAAGCCACACATTCAGGATCTCGATGAGCTCGATTTGTGAAAGGACTCTGTACACTCATGGCTGCCGAGAGTGATAGCACTGGTTCAACCTGAGAAGAAAAAATGTGAATCATTACCATCGCTAGTATAAACAAGTGATAAGCACACAAAATTTCTGGAGGATGAAAATTGGAATCACATGCTACATTTTACTATACATACAAACTAGGATAAGGAATTAATACAGCATTAATATGCTATGAGCAAGTGTAATGAGCTACAATGCCCTGCATAATATCAAAGGTAATGTATTTTGTGAAGGGATTCAGGGAATACTGGCTAGCCAGGCTTGAGTCTTTGAGGTGGGACGTACAGTGCCTGCACTCTTTTGGAATATGTGCTGTTTGGAAGGGCATCTGAACTGTCGCATCAGTGCGCCTCTGACAAGTCAGTGATAGTGTGAATGATGAAAGTGTTTCTTTTTTTGGGTTACTCTGCCTCAGTGGGAGACGGCTAGCATGTTAAAAAAAAAAAGTTAAGAACATACATACTTTCATGTAATATCAAAACAGCAATGCAATAAAACTCACCTGATGAAAGAGGGAACCCATGATCAGCATCTTGCCCAGGCTCACGTCCATGGGCAGCTGTGACAGAAGTTTGCCAATGGTAGTCAATTCTTCTGCGTCTGTAACTGCTGCCTGAGATTTTAGAGCACATAAGGAATTCTCTAAACTTTCTATGGTTGGAGGCTCAATAAATGGGAAGAGTCTGATATTTGGTAGCCCCATGGAAATCATTTGAAGGATGAGAGAATCTAGAGGCACTCGCTTTATCTCAGGAGTACTGTACTGGGAAAAAGAAGAATACTCCTGTTCAGAGTATAAACGAAAACAAGTTCCTGGACCAGTGCGACCAGCTCTTCCTTTTCTTTGTTCTGCTGAAGCCTGACTTATCCAAAACTCTTTCAATTTCCTCATCTTAGACTGAGAATCATAACTCATTTCCTTAACTTTCCCAGAGTCAACAACAAATCGAACACCATCAATAGTCACTGATGTTTCAGCGATGTTCGTAGAAACGATGCATTTCCGTACACCCTCTGGTGGAACATCAAAAACCTTTTCTTGTTCAGAAACAGAGAGGGTACTGTGCAAAGACAGGACAATCCATCTGTTTGTTTGCGAAGCGTAAATCTTGGCTGCTTCTACAACTGTTGATATCTCACTCATACCACTCAGAAAGATCAGCAAGTCACCTCTTTCATTGTCTGGATATTTGTTATCTATCAACTGAAGAATTCGAACATATGGTGCAGGATTAATTTTCTCTCTTTTACTGGCTTGCTCGATAGTTGGAATTGGAAAATACTGCAGTTTAATTGGGTACAATCTACCTGGTACTTGAATCACAGGAGCTTTGCCCATGAAATAATTATGGAAGAGGTCGATATTTATGGTAGCACTCATTAACACAACTTTAACATCATTCCGCTGCATTAACAAACATTTCATGACCCCTAGGAGAAAATCTGTATCAAGGTGACGTTCATGAATTTCATCAAGAATTATAACATCATACATAGAAAGTGAGCTACATACAGACACTTGTCTCAGAAGAAGTCCTTCTGTTAAAAAAACTATCCTTGTATGTTCAGTTTTATTTTTCTCAAATCGAATTTGGTAACCGACTTTTGAGCCAAATTCATTTAGGGTTTCATAGGCAACACGCTTGGATAAGGATATGCAGGCAATGCGTCGCGGCTGTGTACAAGCTATGTTCAAAAATCCCGCTGAGAGCAGGTACTGAGGAACCTGTGTAGATTTACCACATCCAGTGTCACCTGCAATTATCACAACATTATTTTTTTTAACTGTAGAAATGATCTCTTCCTTGTGTTCTGCAATGGGAAGGTTAGCCTGTGAACTCCGTAGTTTTTTCAGCTTTTCAAATCTTTGCTTTTGCATGAAATCAAGATACAGTAAAATAATGAATTTAATTTCAACAAGCTTCTTCCTGGAGAGTCGCTTTTTGCCATCTTCTAAATCTTGTGGTGGTAACCTTCTTTGCAAATCATCAATATCCTTAAAATTGAGGGCAAAGTTAATGTTGTATCTTTTGTCATATTGAAGTGGCAACTGATAAAGTAAACTCACACTTCGCCCTTCACTACTGCCTCTACTGGGTTTACTACTGCACATTTCCCGAATCTTCTTCTGTTTTTGCAATCCATGGTACTTTTTAAGAAACTTCCAGAAATCAAAATATTCCTCACTCCCCCTTTTAATAACATCTTCATCTCGAAAAAACATTTGATTAAGTTCAGAGCGATGGTTCTCCCAGTCAAACATAAGTTCATCTTCCGAATCTACATTGCTGTCACTGTCCAAGTTTCTATCTTGAGGTACAATGGATGGCTGTGAATAAGCTTCACTATTAAGAGTTGAAAGATGCAGGGCTGATTTAGGCATCTCAAACTCACTTTTAAAGATTTCTGTCTCTGTCCTTAGTATATCCTTACCAAGGTAAGTCTGACAAGGAGATGGAGATCTTGATCTTTGTCTGACAAGATGTTTAGGGGATCTGGACTGTGAATGATAACAAGAACTTTCTCCACCTCTTACACTCTGCCCACGTGGAGATTTGGATTCAGACTGATCAGCAGACATTGCTCCACTCTCAGTATTCAGTCTTAGCGGAGACTTAGATTTTGGTCGGTCAGAGGAATTTGATCTTCTTTCGTATACCTGCCTTTTAGTCTTTTTACTGTCTTTGTTTTTATGTTCTGAAGAATACCGTGATCTAAATTCAGAATCTGAACTAGAACTTCTTGACGAGCATGAACTTCTTGAAGAATGTTTTCTATGCAATTTTTCTTTTTTTTCTTTTAAATATTTCTTTCTCTTGTGTTTCTCTTTATGCTTTCGTTTCTCCCTTTTCCTTTTCTTCTCCCGAGAAGGAGATCCAGAAGATGATCTCTCTCTCTTGGAGTGACCCATGATTAAATGATGATGATTACTGAAATGATTTTACACTTTCCTCTATTATATCAATATTTTAACTTGTATTTTTTTTTACCTTTTAATAATCCATTTCCTAAGTTCTTTTCAGCATTTTCTTCTTGCCAATCTTTGTACTTATTCCTTGAATTTCCACTCTTGACGACACATTGGACACTGCTGGTGCAATTGCTGTGACTGAAGCCACTTCATAATACAATGGATGTGGAAGCAGTGGGAGCACTGACCCCACACCAGAGGGCAATCATCACCTGGTAGCCGGCAGTCTGAGCAACATCCGTCAAATGGCATTCGGCAGATTCCACAGCTGTCGTCATTTGCAACCCAACGCCAAGTTGCTACCCCTGTCCAGGATTTAATCTTTACCTTCATGACCTGTAAAGTAAAGGCAAAATGTAAGAACATGAATGATTGTAAATTAATTATACTTGATGACAGTTAAAGGTATTTCTTTACTACTAGATACAGGTGGGCCCCACTTTACAGTGCTTCATTTTATGGTGTTTCACTAATGCAGAGGTTTTCAATTATACCCATTCTTCATTTATTCAGACTTCCTACAATATATTCACCATTCACTATAAGCTAAGGATGAAAATATTTTAAGGTAAGTAATATGTGTACTGTACATATACGCATTTTTTAGGCCTGGTTCTATTGCTCATTTAATATATGATAGTGTAAACATGTTATCAGGCTTTTACATGCATTTGAAAGTGAAAAAAAAAGGCTATGTTTCACTTTACAGCAGTATCCCAGAACCTAACCTGCTGTATAAGCAGGGTCAGCCTGTATATAATACTGTAATTCCTTAACTTGCAATGTTTTTCATTATACTAATGGTATACAACACTACTGACAAGCTGGTGAACAATTAATGCCCAAAATCCAACAAGGAACACTTGTCTACTATTACCAAATAAATGAAAAATATATTGAGCAACATTAGTGCCCCCCTCCCCCAGTAGTTGATGTGCACTGACTACTTGTTTAAAATTATTGCTATATACAAAATTTATTTTGTTTATTTACTACAGCTCTTTGTATTTAGTGGGGTGTACTGTACAGCCTTAAACATTAAAAGATGTGTACACAATATCTGTTAATTGTTTTGGGATCACTGTCCTTACAGCCCAGTCTCAGACCATGCCTTGTAAATTGTATATAATAATAATAATAACAATAATAATAATTAATATTAATAATATTTTTTATTAACATGTTGGCCATTTCCCACTAAGGTAGGGTGGCCTGAAAAAGAAAAACTTTCATCATCATTCACTCCATCACTGTCTTGCCAGAGGCATGCTTACACTAGTTATAAAATTGCAACATTAAGACCTCTCCTTACTTTAGCATGACACAATGTTTATACAGAGATGAGTGACATGTAGTTATGCACACAGAAAGCCTTTAGTTATGTAGAACATTTCTCTCCAAATTTACAAGACATACAATTAGTGAAGTTCATATGATTTCTCAAAACGTGAGATGTAGCACTTCGAGGTGCTGCCACACTGAAGGGAATGTGTGAAGGCTCTGGGAAGGAGCCTGCTGTGGCAATGCTCTCACCTCACACTGAGTGTGTGGTTCAATCCTCAGCCAGGTGGAAATGTTGGGCATGTTTCCTTATATCTGTTATCCCTGTTCATTTAGCAATCATTAGGTACCTGGGTGTTAGTCAATTTACACCTGCTGTCCCTGTTCACTTAGCAATAAATAGGTACTGTACCTGGGTGTTAGCCAACTTACACCTGCTGTCCCTGTTCACCTAGTAGTAATGAGATAGCAGGGTGCTAGTTGGCTTGTGTGGGTTGCATCCTGGGAGACAAAATTCAAGGACCACAATGGAATTAAGAGTAGCCCTTGATGGTACACTGACTTTATTGAGTTATCGTGGATGGCTAACCCTCTCCTGGGTTATCCTGGGTGGCTAACCCTCCCCCAGGTTATCCTGGGTGGCTAACCCTCCCCTGGGCTATCCTGGGTGGCTAACCCTCCCCTGGGTTATCCTGAGTGGCTAACCTTCCTCTGGGTTATCCTGGGTAGCTAACCCTCACCAGGTTATCCTGGGTAGCTAACCTTCCCCAGGTTATCCTGGGTGGCTAACCCTCCCCAGGTTATCCTGGGTGGCTAACCCTCCCCAGGTTATCCTGGGTGGCTAACCCTCCCCAGGTTATCCTGGGTGGCTAACCCTCCACCAGATTATCTTGGGTAGCTAAGTAAGTTTATTCAAGTACAGATAATTAAGTTTATTCAGGTAAAACCAGATAAATAGTTACATAAATTATCATAAACCATACCACGGGCGGGGATAGAACCAGCGATCAGAGAGTCTCAAAACTCCAGACCGTCGTGTTAGCCACTGGACCAGCTAGCCACAAATAAGATTCATCCAACTAGGTATATTTCTACACCAATCGTGTCATTACGATTTCTTGTCATAAATTATCATACATAGCAGCATATGTATACATTAACCAGGATAACCCAAAAAGGTCAAAGTGACTTATTTCCATTGGGGTCTTTGTGTGATAATTGCACATAAGTACATTGTACATAAGTACAATTATCATACATAGTGTAAATTAACTGATAACCTCCCCCCCCCCCCAAAAAAAAAAATCAGTGACATTTCTATTAAGCTTCTTGTAATACCTGAGTATTAAACCATCCGGATGACTTAACGAGTGATGGTGTGATGTCACTTGTGTTGGACCTCCTCCTCCTCCTCCTCCTCCTCCTCCTCCTCCTTCAGGATACCTTAATTACTTTGAAATTTCTCCTTCTTCAGGATACGTAAAGTTTGCTTAGAAGTTGCTTCCTCTTCTTCAGGTTCCGTAAAGTTCCTCTCCTTCTTGAGGTTACATGCAGTTTGTTTAGAGGGTTCTTCTCTTCCCGAGGACTGCACGAGTGCACGAGTTATAATGTGTAGTAACTAGATATGTAAATTATACTTAAGTTTACTTGAGGTAAAAACTTCCTCTACTGTTGTTGATGTTTTTGTTGTTGAACGACATCGGCGTAACATTTTATAAATCATTATTATCATTACCTCCTCATTTATAGGCTTTTCATGGTATTAAATAAACACTTATTCATAATGCAGATATATAATTCTTATTTATAAATAATAGTAACGTTCATATACTGCCAAATATTTAATAAAGTTTGGAAAGATGTGATGCCCATGCTCCCAGAAGGTAAACATTGTCAAGACTGAGGCGTCGTGTGTCTCTCTCTCCTTCACTATATTTCACCTCATTATGGACAACTCCTCGTGGACAGCTCCCCCAGGGGCGGCTCAGCCGATGGGGATCCAGTCTACAGCAGGAGCCGTCCCCATTATGAATGATAAAGGTTAGTCATGGGGCAGGGGACTCCCAATGGAAATAAGTCACATTGACTTTCATTGGGGGTTATCCTATTTTCTCTACACATATGCTGCTATGTATGATAATGTATGTAACTGTATTTGTGTATACCTGAATAAACTAACTTACTCTGGTGTCAAGGACCCCAGTGCAAATAAGTCACTTTGACTTTTTTTTTAAGGTTATCCTAGGTTCTCTACACATATGCTGCTATGTATGATAAGTTATGTAGCTGTATTTATATGTACTTGTACCTGAATAAACTTACCTACTTACCTTTAAGTAAATTTATCTACGTACAAGTACACACAAGTACATTTATCATACATAACATAAATTACTTAGGATAACCTAAAAAATTCCAAGTGACCTATTTCCCTTGGGGTCCTTGTCCTTGTTTTTCTGTATCTGCCTTCTGGAAGGGTGGGTCATCTGTTTTTACAATGCATCAATGCATCATTCCCATGACATTATTTTTTCTGGTAAGCACAAAACCCTAATGGATTATACAGTACCTATGGAATGAGATTTGATCCCATATAGTGTATTTTGTTCAAATATAGACACTGTGAGCAGCTCTTAGCTATTTTGAATGATTGATTACCCAGTCAACCAAAATACCCATAACTCGCCACATGGAGGCAGCTGCTCTTGTTTATGAAATAGATAATTATACCTCAAGAAAATGAGTAACAAATGGATGATGGGATTTAATGGGAAAAAGAAAAATCAGACCATATATGTATTTTATGACAAAATTTTGTGAGTTTCCTGCTAAAAAAGGATCTAGAAGTTACTGTTAATACAGTGGGATTTATACAAATAGCATGGATGACCAACATTTTCAATGTTTAAAGAATGCCTTAAAGCAATACTGTATCACATATTGTTTACATATTAAAAATTAAAAACTGAAATTGGAAGAAAATGAAATATTATGAAATACAAATATTCATGTTATTACCATTGTGTTTTAGGACATGGTAGTTTGCCAGTAGTTCAGATGTTGGGTTCATCCTTATTTTCAGTGATGATTCAATTAAAGCATGTGAGTGTGTGTAATTTATCATGTGAGTTCTTTCCTCTTATTTTCCTCTATATGATCATAAGAAATTTCAAGTAATTTTGTATTTTTTATAATTCAGTGCATAGCATACTCATATTTAGTTGTGCACAGGTGAAGTGTCTATGAAGAAAGTCAAAGTACAACGCTATGTGAGTGGCAAGAGACCAGACTACGCTCCGGCTTCATCAGATGAAGAAGAGGAAGAAGATGAAGATTTCACCAGACCACGAGGAGCTGCTCCTCCATCTCCACCCCAACACAAGTCTCTTACTGAGGCAGAGATGGCAGACCCCAGGTTGCGGCGGCTTTTGGCAAACCAGCAGCAGCATGAACAACAACAACAACAACTACAACAACAACAACAGCAACAACAACAACAACAACAACAACAACAACAACAGCTACAAGAAGAGAGTGATGAAGAAATGGAAACAGATGCACCTCATGATAGAGTTATACATCAGGTGAATATTATTTTCATTTTTCATACCTTTAGCACCTTTCAGGGAGGGTCCAGTGATGCTGGTGAAGAGTTTTTGATCCAGTGAATTGGATCTATCTTCCTAAATCATTGGATCAAACCTGTTTATTCTTCTCTTCCCCAGGTTGTGTGTGACCCCTATGAGTTCAGCCCTTCAGTATGAATATAATAATCAACCCTTTTGTTGATATTAATATCAGGAGAGAAAAGTTCTGATGACATTTCAGACCATTCTGGACCATTATCAAATGAAAACTGATATCAATTGTTAATAGTGACTTAATAATGATACAGGATAGACTGAAATGTCATCTAAAGTTTTGTTAGATAAAAGGATACAGATGCAACTAATGGGACATTTTATTGTGGCAATGTTTTGCTCCCTTAACAAAGCTCCTGAAGAGTGAAATGTTGCCACAATAAAATGTCGCATAGTTGCATGTCTCCTCTTACCTAACATTTTGTCGGTAATTCTACCATTATATCTAAAGTTTTCTCTTCAAATTGTGGGTTAGTTATAGACAGTCATTCTTTGTTTCATACTACCATTTATATTGGTATTTGTTTCATCTCTCGGTACAGTAAATCTTTGAGATATGGGGCCTCTGCATAACTGATTTTGGAAATACGGAACAAAATCTGCTGTGTCAGTTGATTCAGAAACGATCAGTAAAGTTCATTGGTTACAGAATTGTCCATTATTGTTACTGTCATGCCATAACTATCTCATCACTATCCACCACACTTGCCATTACAGGCTACTTGCTTTCCTCCCAATTAGAGCTTTACATCAAGAGTTTGCTTAAGAGAAAATGAAAATGGCATATTAAAGCCAATTGCAGAAGTTTTATTTTTTTTGTATCTTTATTGTAATATTTTATTATTTGAATCTCTAGTCTTAAAGGTATTTTAGTTTACATTTGCTTACTTGGTAAAAAAAAATATCCTTTACATAGCTATAAGTCTGAGGAGGACTCATCACTGTAACACACCAGTATATCTTGGGAAACTACTAGATAGCAATCATCTGTTTTTTAAATGTGGTGCAGAAACCTATCTCCAGTAGGCCAATAGATGCTTAACCGCTTAATGATTATCATCTGACAAAGACTTGAGCCAGAAGACACTTGTCTTGTTTCCAGACAAAACACCAACACTAGGTAGGCTAGTGGGTCATCATTTGACAAAGACCCATATCAGTAGGCAGTTGTCTTGATTCTTGAAAAACACCATTACCAAGTACAGTAGAATCCCTGTAACCAGGGAGTCTGTATCTGTGGTTTCAGTTATCCAGTTTACTGTGGCCCAAAAATAACCCTTAATTTTGCTCAATAATGACCTCAAAGCAGAAAAGTCGTGATGCTGACAGTTCTTCAGAGCCCTTTTAAATGAGAATTCATATAAATCCTATAAATGCTTATACATATCAATACATTAATATTCAGATAATTACATTCTATTGTCCATGTCAACAGGCAGAAGTTGTAGAAGTAAGTGAGGAAGAAAAGGAAGAAAAAGAAGAGGAAGAGGAGGAAGAAGAGGATGAACAGAAAGAGCCTACAATGAGACCAGAAATGAGAACAAGCCATCGTTTGGCAGAGTCTGACAGTGAGTCAGAAGGTGAGGTGGATGAAGAAGAACTGGCTCTGCGACGTCTCAATCTCCGTCAACTAGCACTGCAAAAGATTCAGCAAGAGGAAGAGGTGAGTTCTGCTATTTAAAAATACTGAAATACAACGTTGCAGTATTGGAAAATTATGGATGTACATGTTTTGTTTACACTGTTTATTTGTAATTCAGGTCATAGTTAAAAGCTGGAACACATGTAAGAATTTAATATTTTGGTATTAATTAATGAAATAAAAATGGCTTTCAGTTACTAGGTAAAGAAGATGAAGGAAGTGAAGAATCATCCGAGGAAGAGAGTTCAGAATATTCCGAGGAGACTGACTCCGAAGAAGAGGGGCCAAGATTAAAACCCGTATTTGTACGAAAAAAAGAACGAGTCACAATACACCAGAAAGAGCAACAGCAAGTAAAGTTAAAGCAGGTAAGTGAGAATTGTCTTGAAAAGTCACACAAATTGTGATGACCCACGAAACCATAATAACATGATTGCAAACTAACCACATATGGGTGGGGTTAGAACTCATGGGAAGTGAGGCTTATGCACTAACCTGGAGTTTTACGACTCACTTGCCATGAGTTCTAACCCCATGTGTACCATGGTTTATGAATTGTGATGTCTGCACACTTCTGGCAAAATGCTTATTTAATGAATAATGGTAAGCTTTTTGTTGTTGTTGTTCCTCTACATTGAAGGGAGATGGTAAATGTGGTAAAAAAAAAGTACTAGTAAATGTTTCTATAAGAACAAAGTTCATTATGCTGTATGTGTTTCTTTTAAGTGCAAGTACCATACCGAATTGTATTATACAGTACAGGAGGGCGGGCCCCGTTTATACAGCAGGTTAGGTTCTGGGCTACTACTTTAAAGGGAATCATAGCCTTTTTTTTTTTATTTTCAAATACACCTACCATCCGACTTACGACCTGCTCGACTTATGACCACTCGACTTACGATTGTGTTTTTTTATGCCAAATTTCTGGGAAATAAACAACTATTTGTGTTGTACACAGTGTTTATCCTAAACCTTACAGTATAAAATAAGTACTAACAACATAAAAAGTAAAGTAAAACATGAAATACCAAAATAAAACAATAAAATAGTCATTACAAAAATATGATGATGATATTCAGCAGTAAAGTTCGGCTTACGTCCATTTTGACTTACGACCGGTTTCTCGGAACCGAACTCGGTCGTATGTCGGATGGTAAGTGTACATATAAAAGCCTGATAACATGAGCAATATAGCTAGGCCTGAAAAATACATATACAGTAAACAAGGGGGTGCATATACAATACATACATTACTTACCTTAAAATATTTTAAATCTTAGCTGATAGTGAGTGGTGAATATATTTATTGTACGAAGTCTGAATAAATGAAGAATAGGTATAATTGAAAGCCGCTGTATTAGCGAAATGCTGTAAAGTGAAGTTCTGTAAAGTGAGACCTGCCTCTACTTAGCAAGGTACAGTGGACCCCCGCATAATGATCACCTCCAAATGCGACCAATTATGTAAGTGTATTTATGTAAGTGCGTTTGTACGTGTATGTTTGGGGGTCTGAAATGGACTAATCTACTTCACAATATTCCTTATGGGAAAAAATTCGGTCAGTACTGGCACCTGAACATACTACTGCAACGAAAAAAGTTTGTTAACCGGGGGTCCACTGTATTGCTCTCTGAATGTTTAATCTACATTTCTGTAACTGTTTCAGTGTTTTGACAGTATTACTCATTAGTGAGATAGGTCTGTAATTGAAAGGATCTTTCCTATTACCACAATTTATTTGTCTGCCAATTTACCGTCTATTAATGGAGTAATGAAAATTATTCATAGTGGAAAGCTAAGTTCTACACGGTCCTAAAAAGCCCAGAGTGATATCTCATTTGGTCATTTTCTCTGTTTTTAGCAATGCCCAATATTATTCTTACCAGGAGTATAGTGCTAGTAACCCCTTCTTCTGTATAAATTACTAAATTTAAAAAGAGAAGCTTTCATTTTTCTTTTTAGGTCACCCTGCCTTAGTGGGATACAGCCGGTTTGTTGAAAAATATTATTCTCTTTACTTTCATTCTAGCTTTTTTAATGGGCTTCATCTCAGGATTGTTGAGAGTCTTAATTCATCATTATAGAAGATTTATTTAGTAAATAGACTCGAGAATTTCATATTGATAGATAGGAGTGAATGGAGACGAATGGTATTTGGGACCTGATGAGCTGTTGGAGTGTGAGCAGGGTAACATTTAGTGAAGGGATTCAGGGAAACCAGTTGTTTTTATATAGCTGGACTTGAGTTCTGGAAATGGGAAGTACAATGCCTGCACTTTAAAGGAGGGGTTTGGGATATTGGCATTTTGGAGGGATATGTTGTGTATCTTTATATGTATACGTTTCTAAACTGTTGTATTCTGAGCACCTCTGCAAAAACAGTGATTATGTGTGAGTGAGGTGAAAGTGTTGAATGATGATGAAAGTACACCTACCATCCGACTTACAACCTGCTCGACTTAGGACCACTCGACTTACGACCGTGTTTTTTTATGCCAAATTTCTGGGAAATAAACAACTATTTGTGTTGTACACAGTGTTTATCCTAAACCTTACAGTATAAAATACAGTACTAACAACATAAAAAGTAAAGTAAAACTTGGAATACCAAAATAAAACAATAAATAAAGTCATTACAAAAATTTTTTGTTGATATTCAGTAGTAAAGTTCGACTTATGACCATTTCGACTTACGACCGGTTTCTCGGAACCGAACTCGGTCGTAAGTCGGATGGTAGGTGTATTTTCTTTTTGGGTTACCCTGCCTTAGTGGGAGATGGCCGACTTGTTAAAAAACAAGTCGGCCGTCTCCCACCGAGGCAGGGTGACCCAAAAAAGAAAGAAAATCCCCAAAAAGAAAATACTTTCATCATCATTCAACACTTTCAGCACACTCGCACATTATCACTGTTTTTGCAGAGGTGCTCAGAATACAACAGTCTAGAAGCATACACATATAAAGATACACAACATATCCCTCCAAACTGCCAATATATATATATATTATACATGCCATTCTGAGGGGACTAAAATGCCAGGAGCAAGAGGCTAGTAACTGCTTCTTCTGTATAAATTACTAAATGTAAAAAGAAAATAACTTTATAGTTTTCTTTTTTTGGGTCACCCTGCCTTGGTATGTTGAAAAATCAAAACATTCCATTCTTTGACTTATCAATTTTTCTTTTATATGATATGATAATGTTTTTTATTAATTTTAAATACTGTAAATAGGCTTGTTTCTGATTTGCTAATATTTTAATGCAGTAATGTATCCCTTTTTTAAATGTTTTTTCATCTTCTCTCCTTAATTTAGTATGTTATATTCTAGCTTGTTTGATTCTCAGGTAATTATATGAATTTTTTAAAACATTTCAGCAAGAAGTAGAAAATAGAAAACGGATAGAAGAACGTCGCCGTGAGACCCTTCGTATGATAGAACAGGAACATCGGCAGGCAGCTAACCTGCGTAATGCTGTAGACAGCAATGATCCCATGAATGCCATCAATACAGATGATGAAGCAGATGATGCGGAATATGAAGCCTGGAAAGTAAGAGAATTACGAAGACTAAAGCGAGACAAGGTATGTTTTGAAACTGTTTTGATCAGCATTTATGTAGGGATTCAGGGAAAATGGTCAGCTGGACTTGAGTCCTGAAGGTGGGAAGTACAGTGCCTCTACTGTAGTATTGGCATGTCACTGGCAAGGCAGTGATGAAGTGAGTGATGATGAAAGTGTTTCTTCTTTTTTCAGGTCATCCTACCTTGGTGGGAAACAGCCAGTGTTAAAAAAAAATATTCAGTCTATGTTGTTGCTCAATGTCTTGTTCCCCGATTTTTCCAGTTTAGAATATTTTTTCAGCTTTTTCATGAATTGCTTTGAAAAATTATTGAATGACTCATTAATTATATGATAAATCTGAATAATATTTGTATTGTCATGGTCATAATAATAATAATATTTGTATTCCCATTTTCATAATAATAATATTTGTATTGCCATGGTCATAATAATAATATTTGTATTGCCATGGTCATAATAATAATAGATAATGGATTGTAACACTGACAGTCAGTTCTGTAACCAAAGTACTGGACTGTGTCCACAATCAATGTATCTGGTAGATTTTGTCCATTATTTCTGTAATCTGTTAAATCAAAGTCTATTAAATCAAGCTTTTTCTGCATTTTGAAATATGGCAGAGACCCTACATTACTGTATTATTTTATTGATTTTTTTTTTTAACACCGGGGTTCTCCTACTGAGGTAGGGTGATCTGACAAAGAAGAAAACACTTTCACTGTCATTCTTTCAATCATTGTCTTACCAGAAGAGTGCTAACATGGTTCAAATAACTCTCCAAACTGCTAACATCCTCACCCCTCCTTCAGAGTACAGGTACTGTACTTCTCACCTCCAGGACTGTAACATCCTCACCCATCCTTCAGAGTACAGGTACTGTACTTCTCACCTCCAGGACTGTAACATCCTCACCCCTCCTTCAGAGTGCAGGTACTGTACTTCTCACCTCCAGGACTGTAACATCCTCACCCATCCTTCAGAGTGCAGGTACTGTACTTCTCACCTCCAGGACTGTAACATCCTCACCCATCCTTCAGAGTACAGGTACTGTACTTCTCACCTCCAGGACTGTAACATCCTCACCCATCCTTCAGAGTGCAGGTACTGTACTTCTCACCTCCAGGACTGTAACATCCTCACCCATCCTTCAGAGTGCAGGTACTGTACTTCCCACCTCCAGGACTGTAACATCCTCACCCATCCTTCAGAGTGCAGGTACTGTACTTCCCACCTCCAGGACTGTAACATCCTCACCCCTCCTTCAGAGTACAGGTACTATACTTCCCACCTCCAGGACTGTAACATTCCCACCCCTCCTTCAGAGTGCAGGTACTGTACTTCCCACCTCCAGGACTGTAACATCCCCACCCCTCCTTCAGAGTGCAGGTACTGTACTTCCCACCTCCAGGACTGTAACATCCCCACCCCTCCTTCAGAGTGCAGGTACTGTACTTCCCACCTCCAGGACTGTAACATCCCCACCCCTCCTTCAGAGTGCAGGTACTGTACTTTCCCACCTCCAGGACTGTAACATCCTCACCCATCCTTCAGAGTGTAGGTACTGTACTTTCCTACCTCCAGGACTGTAACATCCTCACCCACCCTTCAGAGTGCAGATACTGTACTTTCCCACCTCTAGGACTGTAACATCCTCACCCATCCTTCAGAGTGCAGATACTGTACTTTCCCACCTCTAGGACTGTAACATCCTCACCCATCCTTCAGAGTGCAGGTACTGTACTTTCCCACCTCCAGGACTGTAACATCCTCACCCATCCTTCAGAGTGCAGGTACTGTACTTTCCCACCTCCAGGACTGTAACATCCCCACCCCTCCTTCAGAGTGCAGGCACTGTACTTCTCACCTCCAGGACTGTCACATCCCTACCCCTCCTTCAGAGTGCAGGTACTGTACTTCCCACCTCCAGGACTATAACATCCCCACCCCTCCTTCAGAATGCAGGCACTATACTTCTCACTTCCAGGACTGTATTCAGGTTTTCCTGAATCCCTTCATAAATATTATCTTGCTCACACTCTAATACCACATCAAATCGTAAATGCCACTTGTGTCTACTCACTCTTATATATCATGCTTACACAAACCTGTAACATATATTGTATTTTACAAAATTTGAAACTCTCACTTGATACATCTTTAAATATTTAGGAGGAACGTGATGCAGCTGAGAAGGAGCACGAAGAAGTTGAAAAATTGAGAACTATGGGAGAAGAAGAAAGAAGAATTGAGCTTCGAAATAATCCAAAGGTTTGTAAACGAAGATCTTATTGAGGCTTGTGCTGTTAGAGAAATTATTTATAGAATTATCTTTTTTGTATGTAGCGCCTAGCTTGTTCAACGGATTGCCAGTGTCTGTTAAGAGTCAGGAATTTGTTCATTCTTTTAAGTCTCGGTTGAAAACACATCTTGTTTCTAGAACTTATGATGATCATCATCATACAGTCACTCTTGAGTATAAACTTTAGTAAAAAAAAATGGTATTGCAGTACCTACAAGATGTGGAAAAAGACACTTTATGTACATCCAGGACATTTATTCGAAGAAATGTTTTTCCAGGAGTGGCTTCTTCAGTCCTAAGAAGCCACTTGTGGTGAAAGATTGCCTCTAATAAATGTCCTGAACTGTACGTAAGTGTCGTTTCCCACATAAACTTTAGTATTTCTTCATTGTTTTTGTTATAGCATTCATGGCTTGATGTGTGAGCTTGTGAATTTCCAGGAAAAACAGATGCTCAAGAATAATAAAATCCCAAATTATATTTTTATTCTTTTTAGGGACCCACTCATTCTTCTTCTTGCACTATCCTTATGTCTTGCTCCTTTTTTCTGTTTGTAGTACTGATGCCTAACATTTGCATTACTTAACTACTTTTAATTTTGCCTACCCATTTCATATTAGGTAACATCACATTTTGTCTGCTCCTTAAAGGAAAGCAAAACCCACCATTTCATTTGAGCAATTTCATAAACAGATGACTTATTCTTACCAGGGTATATTACACATATAACTTTCTTTGATTACATATTGTGTATAAGTCATTTGCTATTTTTTTTTATTTCTTTATTACAGTCTGCCATCAGTACTGAGTCATCAGAATTTATAACAACAAAAAGCACTTTGATCCTTATATGATGGGCCATTCATTTTGTTTGCTTCATTTAACCTTAATATTTCTTCATTCGTAATTTAATGTCTTAATTTTTCCCTAGGTCATCACCAATAAGGCCCAGAAAGGCAAGTATAAATTCTTGCAGAAGTACTACCACAGAGGTGCTTTCTTCTTGGATCAAGAAGAGGAAGTGTTCAAGAGGGATTTCTCCGGTGCAACGCTGGAAGATCACTTTGACAAGACTATTTTGCCCAAGGTAAGCAAATTACTTTCTCACATATTTTCTTATTTTTAGTAACTACTTGTGTCTTTTGTACTGTATTCTCTATTTTACTTTGACTATCTTCCTTAAGTTTATAGGGAGTTACGTTCACATAAAATGGTTCTACTCATATGAAAGACATAGCATTACAGTATGAATGATTGTATGCACTGATAAGGTATCAAACTAGTCCTGGTTTTTGGGAGAGTAATTTGCAGAAAGCGAAATACAGAAAGAGACTGATTTGTGAAAATGTTGTGCAGGCTACATTCTAGTATACAATGTGGGATGTGTTGAATCCATTGATTAGTCACTTAATCTGCAATCTCAACAAATCATTTGCATTAACTATACAGAAATATGCTTATTTATAATAGGGAGATGGGTGCTTGTAACTGGTTTTGAGGATTCTTCTATCCTCACAGAACTAGGCAAGTACAAATAGGAAGTGTGTCTGTCTCACACTGAAATGGAGGATCAACCCTCCACCACATCTTGTGCTTCGTGACCCACACGGGTTTAGTGCCTGTCATTGTTAAAAAAAAATAATTTTTATCCTTACAACCCAGTCTGAAATCAGATTTCCTTGATTACCTAATCAACTTGACTTGCTTCCAGTGCCCCACAGGATTATATAATTATCACAGTTGTTTGCAAATAGTGGTTCAGTTTCCTCTTGAAAACTTACTTTGTTCTGACAGAAAGTTTAACAGCCTTGACCAGTGATGTTGACAGTGTTCATCACTGTGCATGCACCCCTGCCTTTCATTGAGTTTATGCTACATTTTCTCTTATATCTTTGATATTAGTGACAGTCCAGGGCATAAGAAGTATATTCTTACATTCATGGGGAAGCACTAAACTAATAGGGGTCATACAGTGCCAAGCTTGAAGGACTGACCACCCCCTATTAAGGCTGAGGGACTGATTACCTCAAAAATACTTTTTCTGTTTCTTCCTGTATTTGACTGCAGAAGCCTGCTGTGCATGCAGAAAATTTCAGCAACAAAGATACACAAGCATTACACATGTATCTTATTCATCTCTACAGATATTTATTTACTCTCACACAGGTGATGCAAGTGAAGAACTTTGGACGCTCAGGACGCACTAAGTACACTCACCTGGTGGACCAAGATACAACCTCCTTTGACTCCCCATGGGCTTCAGATTCTCAGATGAACCATAAGTTCTTCAATGCCAACGCTGGCGGCATGAAGCAGGTATATGATCGACCGTCACTGAAGAAGAGAATGGCTGCCACTCCAGCAACAAACAATGCAAATCCCCGAAAGTAGATGCGTTTTAGCATGACTGAAATAAAATGTATTATTATTATTATTATTATTATTATTATTATTATTATTATTATTATTATTATTATTATTTCTTAAATGGGAAAGTGCTATATCCATGGGTGCAGTACAGCACTTGGAGAAGATGATGTGATGTAACCAGGTTTGATAAAAGGAAAAGGAGGGTAGTTCCAATTCCTTTGATCAAGAGCCCTTCATTGACATCATGGCACCCCCTTCCTTGAAAGGAAAATAAATTGTAAATATTATATTGCAACCAAAATTTTTTGGGTAGGGAATTATATAAATACAAAAATTGAGACAAAAATTCAGTTATTATAAGAAAAAATTTGTCTTCATCTTTAGAATTTTGTTTGTTAACTGTAATTTATTTAAAAAGTTTTGTTCTATATTGTGGTTTTTAAATGGTAGAAACAATGTGTTTTGTTAAGGACATTTTATTCACTGTGTACAGAGTACTATAAAAATATGAATACATGATCATGAAAGATATTTGAGTAAATGTACTTTTTATGACTTGAGAGTTTATATTACCTTTTATTATGTATGGGATCCTACAGAATATGAAAATTACAAAGCTTGTGATAATGACTCGCTCTCCTCTTATTTTCCACTCTCAACCTCCCACAATTCCTTACTTTGTCCACTCTTTTCTTTCCTCACTCCTCTTCTCCTACTCTACAGCCACTTTTTTTTTTATTATCACACTGGCCGATTCCCACCAAGGCAGGGTGGCCCGAAAAAGAAAAACTTTCACCATCGTTCACTCCATCACTGTCTTGCCAGAAGGGTGCTTTGCACTACAGTTTAAACTGGAACATTAACACCCCTCCTTCAGAGTGCAGGCACTGTACTTCCCATCTCCAGGACTCAAGTCCGGTCTGCCGGTTTCCCTGAACCCCTTCATAAATGTTACTTTGCTCACACTCCAACAGCACGTCAAGTATTAAAAACCATTTGTCTCCATTCCCTCCTATCAAAACGCTCAAGCATGCCTGCTGGAAGTCCAAGCCCCTTGCACACAAAACCTCCTTTACCCCCTCCCTCCAACCTTTCCTAGGCTGACCCCTACCCCGCCTTCCTTCCACTACAGACTGATACACTCTTGAAGCCATTCTGTTTCGCTCCATTCTCTCTACATGTCCGAACCACCTCAACAACCCTTCCTCAGCCCTCTGGACAACAGTTTTGGTAATCCCGCACCTCCTCCTAACTTCCAAACTACGAATTCTCTGCATTATATTCACACCACACATTGCCCTCAGACATGACATCTCCACTGCCTCCAGCCTTCTCCTCGCTGCAACATTCATCACCCATGCTTCACACCCATATAAAAGCGTTGGTTAAACTATACTCCCATGCATTCCCCTCTGCCTCCAAGGACAAAGTTCTTTGTCTCCACAGATTCCTAAGTGCATTGCTCATCCTTTTCCCCTCATCAATTCTATGATTCACCTCATCTTTCATAGACCCATCTGCTGACATGTCCACTCCCAAATATCTGAATACATTCACCTCCTCCATATTCTCTCCCTCCAATCTGATATCCAATCTTTCATCACCTAATCTTTTTGTTATCCTCATAACCTTACTCTTTCCTGTATTCACTTTTAGTTTTCTTCTTTTGCATCCCCTACCAAATTCATCCACCAACCTCTGCAGCTTCTCTTTAGAATCTCCCAAGAGCACAGTGTCATCAGGAAAGAGCAACTGTGACAACTCCCACTTTGTGTGATTCTTTATCTTTTAACTCCACGCCTCTTGCCAAGACCCTCGCATTTGCTTCTCTTACAACCCCATCTATAAATATATTAAACAACCATGGTGACATCACACATCCTTGTCTAAGGCCTACTTTTACTGGGAAATAATCTCCCTCTTTCCTACATACTCTAACTTGAGCCTCACTATCCTCGTAAAAACACTTCACTGCTTTCAGTAACCTACCTCCTAGACCATACATCTGCAACATCTGCCACATTGCCCCCATCCACCCTGTCATACGCCTTTTCCAAATCCATAAATGCCACAAAAACCTCTTTAGCCTTATCTAAATACTGTTCACTTATATGTTTCACTGTAAACACCTGGTCCACACACCCCCTACCTTTCCTAAAGCCTCCTTGTTCATCTGCTATCCTGTTCTCCGTCTTACTCTTAATTCTTTCAATAATAACTCTACCATACACTTTACCAGGTATACTCAACAGACTTATCCCCATATAATTTTTGCACTCTCTTTTGTCCCCTTTGCCTTTATACAAAGGAACTGTGCATGCTCTCTGCCAATCCCTAGGTACCTTACCCTCTTCCATACATTTATTGAATAATTGCACCAACCACTCCAAAACTATATCCCCACCTGCTTTTAACATTTCTATCTTTATCCCATCAATCCCGGCTGCCTTACCCCCTTTCATTTTACCTACTGCCTCACGAACTTCCCCCACACTCACAACTGGCTCTTCCTCACTCCTACAAGATGTTATTCCTCCTTGCCCTATACACGAAATCACAGCTTCCCTATCTTCATCAACATTTAACAATTCCTCAAAATATTCCTTCCATCTTCCCAATACCTCTAACTCTCCTCTCCTATTTTTAACTGACAAATCCATTTGTTCTCAAGGCTTCCTTAACTTGTTAATCTGACTCCAAAACTTTTTCTTATTTTCAACAAAATTTGTTGATAACATCTCACCCACTCTCTCATTTGCTCTCTTTTTACATTGCTTCACCACTCTCTTAACCTCTCTCTTTTTCTCCATATACTCTTCCCTCCTTGCATCACTTCTACTTTGTAAAAACTAACTTTTTCTCCCTTGCTACTCTCTTTACATCATCATTCCACCAATCGCTCCTCTTCCCTCCCGCACCCACTTTCCTGTAACCACAAACTTCTGCTGAACACTCAACACTACATTTTTAAACCTACCCCATACCTCTTCGACCCCATTGCCTATGCTCTCATTAGCCCATCTATCCTCCAATAGTTGTTTATATCTTACCCTAACTGCCTCCTCTTTTAGTTTATAAACCTTCACCTCTCTCTTCCCTGATGCTTCTATTCTCCTTGTATCCCATCTACCTTTTACTCTCAGTGTAGCTACAACTAAAAAGTGATCTGATATATCTGTGGCCCCTCTATAAACATGTACATCCTGAAGTCTACTCAACAGTCTTTTATCTACCAATACATAATCCAGCCACTTATCCTTCTTTTTCCCAACACCTTCCCTACTCCTATTAACACTGTCTCAGAGGGTGAGGAGAGAGCTTGTCACCTATAACCCACCAAGTAGTTTCAACAGGTACTTTTCAGTAGGAGAGCTGTATAACCCTTGTGGGTTTAGTGCTTAGTTCTGGTTATAATAATAATATTTTTCAGTAGGAATAGTGGATGGGGCATTGACAGCTCAGAATACTTGAGAGTCAGGCTAACTGCTACCACCAACGTAGGATTTTCATAGGGGTCATCAGGTCTTAGATGGTTGGGTGCTATATTTTGGGTTATTGGGTAATGAGTCTTCACATCAGTGTGGGCAAACTTTGAAATCACAGGACTCTGGCCTGGGGGATGCTCCTTATGACTGTGAGATATATAGTATCCAAGATAGCTGACACTCAGCTGAAGGATTGATGGAGGCTTGATTCTCAGTCCACCAGTGGTTGCTCAGTCTTTGGCCAGTCAGGCTATTGCTGAACCCCTTCAGAAGGCCCAGGAGCTGTAGTTCAACACCCTTAGGAGGCCCAGGAACCTCAGCTCGATAATCTCAGGAGACCCAAGAGCTGTAGCTTAGGAACCCCTCATGGAAGGTTCCTTGATGTTGGTGAGGGGCTCTTGATTTAGGGAATTGGATCTGTGCTCCAGTTCCCCGAATTAAGCCTGAATGCCTTCCACATCCTCCCCAGGTGCTGTATAATCCTACGGGTTTAGCACTTCCCCTTTGATTATAATAATAATAATGTTGGTTAGGAAAAGCATTACATGTATTTAATTATCACAGAAAGACCAATATCCCAGAATACATAAGCACCCTTTAGTCTTGAAATATCTCAGCAGTTGCATTCTCAAGTTAAGTGCATAGAAGATTAGAACCCCTTAAGGAAGGCTTCTTGATGCTGGTGAGGGGCTCTTGATCCGAGGAGATGAACTTAACCTTCTCTTTGGATTAAACCCAATTAACTCCCATTCCCCACTCGCTGCAATACTCTGTGGGTTTAACGCTTTCCCCTAAATACAGTATATATATTTTTTAACACACTGGCAGTCTCCCACCAAGGCAGGGCAACCCAAAAAAGAAACTTTCACCATATATGGCAGTTCAGATGTTCCCCAAAACAGCAAATATCTTTAAGTGCTCTCATGTTTATTTGTAAAGCCCCAGTATGCAGGGGCCTGTTTATGAGAGTATTTAACGTTTCCACTGTAGGCTAAGTAGCCTTCAGAAAGGGGGGGGGGTCACGGAGCCTCCCTGTTCATAAATGTTCATTTATTTTGTTTAACTCATTAGTAGCAGTGTGCCAGTGAGTTAATGTGAACTGCAGTGTGGTGGTTTTCTTGGAGTAGACTGTAAGTTGTACATAAGTTATTATATATATTTTATATAGGGGAGTTTTTGTCCTTCCTTCCTTCCTAATAATAATTAATATTATTTAATATACGAGTACATGCTGGTCCAAGGTTCGCTGTGTTTTAAGAGTAATTTTATAACCCCTAGACAGCAGTGTGAGCAGCCTCTAGCAGCCAGGAACATTTTATTAAAGTTAGGGCATGAAAGTCGTAACACAGATACACGACGTCCCTATACAACCCAGAGGATTCACCAGTCTAAAATATTAGTGTAAAGCACAACAGCAGATACACTAGTTCCCTACATAACCGAGGAGATCAGTTAATCTAACATAAAAGTGTATAGCAAAACAAAAGATAAACTAACTTCGGCTGTGTTAGTGACAACATCTATAAAGGAATTACCACTGACGGGCACAATGGTATTCCCTACTCCACTAGTAAACTCACAACGGAAATTAAAATCACTCGTCAACAGACCTTTGGTCACAACAGGAAAAAAATGACTACCAAACTCAGACAATGATAAACAAAACAGAAGAATTGTATAAGTAACTTTTGCAATAAATGGACGTCAATCAAGTGTTAATATTCTTCCTTGATGCTGTTAAAGGATTCTTGACCAAGTGAATTTAAGCTATCCTCCCCTTCCTAGGATCAAACCTCATTACCTCTGATCTCTAAAGGTTTAGTACTTCCTCGTAAATATAATAACTGTCAAATATACGTAAACGTCGGACAACTGCTACCATAACAATGGTCAGTTACTGCTACCATAACAATGGTCAGTCACTGCTACCATAACAATGGTCAGTCACTGCTACTATAACAATGGTCAGTCACTGCTACTATAACAATGGTCAGTCACTGCTACCATAACAATGGTCAGTCACTGCTACTATAACAATGGTCAGTCACTGCTACCATAACAATGGTCAGACGCTGCTACCATAACAATGGTCAGTCACTGCTACCATAACAATGGTCAGTCACTGCTACCATAACAATGGTCAGTCACTGCTACCATAACAATGGTCAGTCACTGCTACCATAACAATGGTCAGTCACTGCTACCATAACAATGGTCAGTCACTGCTACCATAACAATGGTCAGTCACTGCTACCATAACAATGGTCAGTCACTGCTACCATAACAATGGTCAGTCACTGCTACCATAACAATGGTCAGTCACTGCTACCATAACAATGGTCAGTCACTGCTACCATAACAATGGTCAGTCACTGCTACCATAACAATGGTCAGTCACTGCTACCATAACAATGGTCAGTCACTGCTACCATAACAATGGTCAGTCACTGCTACCATAACAATGGTCAGTCACTGCTACCATAACAATGGTCAGTCACTGCTACCATAACAATGGTCAGACGCTGCTACCATAACAATGGTCAGTCACTGCTACCATAACAATGGTCAGTCACTGCTACCATAACAATGGTCAGTCACTGCTACCATAACAATGGTCAGTCACTGCTACCATAACAATGGTCAGTCACTGCTACCATAACAATGGTCAGTCACTGCTACCATAACAATGGTCAGTCACTGCTACCATAACAATGGTCAGACACTGCTACCATAACAATGGTCAGTCACTGCTACCATAACAATGGTCAGTCACTGCTACCATAACAATGGTCAGTCACTGCTACCATAACAAAGGTCAGTCACTGCTACCATAAAAATGGTCAGTCACTGCTACCATAACAATGGTCAGTCACTGCTACTATAACAATGGTCAGTCACTGCTACCATAACAATGGTCAGTCACTGCTACCATAACAATGGTCAGTCACTGCTACCATAACAATGGTCAGTCACTGCTACCATAATGGTCAGTCACTGCTACCATAACAATGGTCAGATGCTGCTACCATAATGGTCAGTCACTGCTATCATAACAATGGTCAGTCACTGCTACCATAACAATGGTCAGTCACTGCTACCATAACAATGGTCAGTCACTGCTACCATAACAATGGTCAGTCACTGCTACCATAACAATGGTCAGTCACTGCTACCATAACAATGGTCAGACACTCAGACTCTGCTACCATAACAATGGTCATTCACTGCTACCATAACAATGGTCAGTCACTGCTACCATAACAATGGTCAGTCACTGCTACCATAACAATGGTCAGTCACTGCTACCATAACAATGGTCAGACACTGCTACCATAACAATGGTCAGACGCTGCTACCATAACAATGGTCAGACACTGCTACCATAACAATGGTCAGACACTGCTACCATAACAATGGTCAGACACTGCTACCATAACAATGGTCAGACGCTGCTACCATAACAATGGTCAGTCACTGCTACCATAACAATGGTCAGACACTGCTACCATAACAATGGTCAGTCACTGCTACCATAACAATGGTCAGTCACTGCTACCATAACAATGGTCAGTCACTGCTACCATAACAATGGTCAGTCACTGCTACCATAACAATGGTCAGTCACTGCTACCATAACAATGGTCAGTCACTGCTACCATAACAATGGTCAGTCACTGCTACCATAACAATGGTCAGACGCTGCTACCATAACAATAGTCAGTCACTGCTACCATAATGGTCAGCCACTGATACCACAACAATGGTCAGACGCTGCTACCATAACAATGGTCATTCACTGCTACCATAACAATGGTCAGGCACTGTTACCATAACAATGGTCAGGCACTGTTACCATAACAATGGTCAGACGCTGCTACCATAACAATGGTCAGGCACTGTTACCATAACAATGGTCAGGCACTGTTACCATAACAATGGTCAGACACTGCTACCATAACAATGGTCAGTCACTGCTACCATAACAATGGTCAGACGCTGCTAACATAACAATGGCCAGTCACTGCTACCATAACAATGGTCAGTCACTGCTACCATAACAATGGTCAGTCACGGCTACCATAACAGTGGTCAGACGTCTCTAACATAACAATACTCAGTCACTGCTACCATAACAATGGTCAGTCACTGATGCAATAACAATAGTCAGTCACTGCTACCATAACAATGGTCAGTCACGGCTACCATAACAGTGGTCAGACGTCTCTAACATAACAATGGTCAGTTACTGCTACCCTAACAATGGTCAGACACTGCTACCGTAACAATGGTCAGACATTGCTACCGTAACAATTGGCAGACGCTGCTACCATAACAATGGTCAGTCACTGCTACCATAACAATGGTCAGACACTGCTACCATAACAATGATCAGACACTGCTACCATAACAATGGTCAGACGCTGCTACCATAACAATGGTCAGACACTGCTACCATAACAATGGTCAGTCACTGCTACCATAACAATGGTCAGTCACTGCTACCATAACAATGGTCAGACGCTGCTACCATAACAATGGTCAGTCACTGCTACCATAACAATGGTGAGACACTGCTACCATAACAATGGTCAGACGCTGCTACCATAACGATGGTCAGACACTGCTACCATAACAATGGTCAGACACTGCTACCATAACAATGGTCAGACGCTGCTCCATAACATTGGTCAGACAATGGTCAGACGCTGCTACCATAACAATGGTCAGACACTGCTACCATAACAATCGTCAGACACTGCTACCATAACAATGGTCAGACGCTGCTACCATAACAATGGTCAGACGCTGCTACCATAACGATGGTCAGACACTGCTACCATAACAATGGTCAGACACTGCTACCATAACAATGGTCAGACGCTGCTCCATAACATTGGTCAGACAATGGTCAGACGCTGCTACCATAACAATGGTCAGACACTGCTACCATAACAATCGTCAGACACTGCTACCATAACAATGGTCAGACGCTGCTACCATAACAATGGTCAGACACTGCTACCATAACAATGGTCAGACGCTGCTAACGTAACAATAGTCAGACACTGCTACCATAACAATGGTCAGTCACTGCTACCATAACAATGGTCAGACGCTGCTACCATAACAATGGTCAGACGCTGCTACCATAACAATGGTCAGACACTGCTACCATAACAATGGTCAGACACTGCTACCATAACAATGGTCAGTCACTGCTACCATAACAATGGTCAGACACTGTTACCATAACAATGGTCAGACCCTGCTAACGTAACAATAGTCAGACACTGCTACCCTAACAATGGTCAGACACTGCTACCGTAACAATGGTCAGACACTGCTACCGTAACAATGGTCAGACACTGCTACCGTAACAATGGTCAGACTGCTAACGTAACAATGGTCAGACACTGCTACCGTAACAATGGTCAGACTGCTAACGTAACAATGGTCAGACGCTGTTAACAATAATCAGACACTGCTAACGTAACTAATCGTAACACTACCAGACTGCCATGCAACCATCATGCAGATTGCCATGCAACCATCATGCAGACTGCCATGCAACCATCATGCAGACTGCCATGCAACCATCATGCAGACTGCCATGCAACCATCATGCAGACTGCCATGCAACCATCATGCAGATTGCCATGCAACCATCATGCAGACTGCCATGCAACCATCATGCAGACTGCCATGCAACCATCATGCAGACTGCCATGCAACCATCATGCAGACTGCCATGCAACCATCATGCAGACTGCCATGCAACCATCATGCAGACTGCCATGCAACCATCATGCAGACTGCCATGCAACCATCATGCAGACTGCCATGCAACCATCATGCAGACTGCCATGCAACCATCATGCAGATTGCCATGCAACCATCATGCAGACTGCCATGCAACCATCATGCAGACTACCATGCAACCATCATGCAGACTGCCATGCAACCATCATGCAGACTGCCATGCAACCATCATGCAGACTGCCATGCAACCATCATGCAGACTGCCATGCAACCATCATGCAGACTGCCATGCAACCATCATGCAGACTGCCATGCAACCATCATGCAGACTGCCATGCAACCATCATGCAGACTGCCATGCAACCATCATGCAGACTACCATGCAACCATCATGCAGACTGCCATGCAACCATCATGCAGACTGCCATGCAACCATCACTAGTCAACCGCCAATGAGAGGTCATATTAAATACTACAAATGCATCATTGCACAAAAGAATTATCGCAGAAACATTAAATAAAATAATATCACAGTGCCGTGGCTCGAACACCACACAAATAACCCACACATTCAAGAGGAACCTATAGACGACGTTTCGGTCTGTTCTGGACCATTATCAAGTACCAACTCTGTTGTGATGATAATAATCTAAGACGAAATGCCATTGTCATAGTCCTCATACAGGATAGCTTCAGGATAACTAATATAGAATCTATACACAAATAACCCGCACATAGAAGAGAGGAGCTTACGACGACGTTTCGGTCCGATTTGGACCATTTACAAAGTCACACTAACCAGAAGTGGAGCAGGACGGCTATATATAGGCAGGAAGAGGTAGTGGTGGTAGTAGTAGTAGTAGTAGTAGTGGTAGTAGTAGTAGTAGTAGTAGTAGTAGTAGTGGTAGTAGTGGGGAACTAAGGAGGAGGAGCCAGTCAAATGTAAAGAAAGGGGAGCACTGCAAGGGAGCTAGGTGCCCACAAGGGAGCTAGGTGCCCACAAGGGAGCTAGGTGCCCACAGAGGGAGAGCAAGTCACGGTATTGTGCCTTTTTTTGTTATTTAATATAGAATCTACTTGTGATGATAAGCATCCTGTAAACAAGGGGCTGCCTTACAATAACAAGATTCACCCTCACGCACGTGACGATAATCAAGATTTTGGTCCAAGAACTTTTGGGTAAAACCATGGAGGTGATCAAGAAATAAATATAGAATGTAGAATATGTGTTATGGCCAAAATCATATCGGCAGTAATGCTGGAGACTTCAACGCTAGACGCGCCACGTTGAACACACCGCTTCTCATCTATCAGCGACGCTAAGCAACGCTGGGTTTGGTTATTGCTTGGACGGGTGACCGCTTGGGAATACCAAATGCTGTAGGCTTCATTATTTTTAGATGAGGTATGATAAACCTCTTGGAACAGGGAATATATCTGGTAACGAACAGCGAAGAGGCGGGGCCAGGAGCTGTGAATCGACCCCTGCAACCATAAATAGGTGAGTACACGTCAAGAAATTAGAGAAAGTAAAGGTTTGCAACAAGACTAGTCCCGGAGCTAAAGGGTATGTCCTACGAGGAGAGGTTAAGCGAACTCAGCTTGAAGACACTGGAGGACAGGAGGGATAGAGAGGACATGATAACGACATATAAAATACTCAGAGGAATTGACAAGGTGGATAGGGACAGGATGTTTCAGAGATGAAACACATCAACAATTATTATTATAATCAAAAAGGAAGCGCTAAACTTACTAGGGTCATACAGCCCACAACAAGGGGGTCACAAATGGAAGCTGAAAACTTAGATGAGTCACAGGGATGTTAGGATGATTTCCTTAAGTCATAGAACTGCCAGGAAGTGGAACAATCTGGAGTGATGTAGTAGAAGCAGGAATCCTGTCTCTCCTACATCCTGCTGGAGGATCCATACATAGCTTTAAGAAGAGATACGATAAAGCTCATGGAGCAGGGAGAGAGTGGACCTAGTATCGACCAGCAAAGAGGCGGGGCCGGAGCTGTGAATCGACCCCAACCACAAACAGTACATATACAGGCGAGTACACACACAGACCAGGAACTGTGAATCGACTCCTGCAACCCCCTCCCCCTCCACACACAGGAGGCAGGAACCATATATAGTTTTAAGACGAGGTATGATAAAGCTCATGGAGCAGGAAAAGACCTAGTAGCGATCAGTGAAGAGGCGGGGCCAGGAGCTATGTATCGACCCCTGCAACCACAAATAGGTGAGTACACACACACACACACACACACACACACACACACACACACGTGAAGCAGTATCGCTAAATAGTGCTCCCAGGATTTAGCGTTCTAGTGGCTGTCCTAAGATATTATTAGCGGTCATCCAGTGTAGTGATAAGGTCATAAAAGAGTGATTAAGTAAATACTGAAAGTAAGAAAAATTAGTCAATCCCCAGCTGTTGGTGTTGTGAATGTAGCTAACATCATCAGACTTGTTATGACCATAATACTGTACTAAAGAAAAAAGAGGAAATACCAAGTCTTAAAAGAAAAAGAAAATAAAAACTTGAATGCATGATAAAGTTCCTGAAGGAGTTACAAAATTGAAGGAGTTGATAGACGACCAGCAGGAACCTCCATTGTTGTGCAGACGACGTCACTTGCCTATTTGTGGTTAATTTTGGTTAGTGTCTAAAGTCTCAAGTGTCTCGCCCTGCTGGTTGTATGCTATACCATCTCTCTCTCCCTATTTCAGTATCAGGAGATAGATAGTGGTTAGTAAATTATCTAAATATCGCCAGGTAAACTCCAGAAGTTGTGTAGCCTAGTGAACCCCCCCCCCCCGTTTTTCTGAGGGACAAGCTAGTAAACAAGTACGCACATACAAACACACGTGTGCACCCGTAATTATTGTTATAATAAACATTAGTATATAATAATAAGGAATTGAGTGAGAAAAAATAATCCTATAATCTTCAAAAAGTAAAGTAGCCTAGTGTGCGGAGATCTGGGCCGGGAGAGTACCGGTGAACCAACAACAATAACAAATAGTGTTAACGTAACCCCCCCCCTCTTTTTCAAAGAACAAGCTAGTAAACACACACACACAAACACAAGTGTACGCAATTAATATTATATAGTATATATTAGTGCATATAATAAGGAATTGATTGTGAAATTTTTTTTATAATCTTCAAAAGAGTAGCGTAGCCTAGTGTGCGACGCACACCCACACACCCACACACACACACACTCACACACACCCACACACACCCACATACACCCACACACACCCACACACCCACACACACCCCCACACACCCACACACACCCACATACACCCACACACACCCACACACACCCACACACACCCACACACCCACACACCCACACACACCCACACACACCCACCCACACACCCAACCACACACCCAACCACACACCCACCCACACACCCAACCACACACCCACCCACCCACACCCACCCACCCACACACCCACCCACACACCCACACACCCACCCACACACCCACCCACACACCCACCCACACACCCCCACACACACCCACACCCACACACACCCACACACCCACACACACCCACACACCCACCCACACCCACCCACACACACCCACACACCCCCACACACACCCACACACACACAAACACACACACCCACACACCCACACACACCCACACACACCCACACACACCCACACACACCCACCCACACACCCACCCACACACCCACCCACACCCACCCCCCCCCCACCCCTCCCCACACACACGAAACACACACACAACACACACAACACACACACACACATATTGCCAGACACACATACACTCCCCCCCCTCCCCCACCGACATCTCACTCCTTCACCTGATCCCTCCCCTCCCTCTTTCACCCTCCCCCTCCCCACCTCTCCCTCACCCACTTACCCACTTGCTTCACTCTCCTTCCCACTCCCCCTCCCCACTACTCTCCTATATAGCCACAGTTCCTCCTCTACCTCCCCCCCCACACTCTGACATATACAATGCTAACCTAACATACAGAATTACATAGGTTTCCCACTCTGAGGCAATCAGGATAAAACAAAAATGGGTTGCCAGAGAGCAACAAGAAAACCCAAGGGACAGGAGGAGGAAACTGCAAAGGAAGATTGGGCAGCAGAGCTCACAAAAAGGGAACAAGAATGGGAAAAGAAACTAGAAGAACTTAGCATGAGAATGGAAGAGAGGATAGACATGGAAAGCAGGAAGTGGGAGGTGAAAGTCAAAGCAGCAGAGGCCAGGATACAGAGTTTAGAAGAGGAACTGGAAAATCTGAAACAGCCTAAAGAACTAAAGAACATTATGGGATTGACAACAGAGACCGCTACCTCAGCCACAAATAAGGGGACTGTAGGGAAAGGAGGAGCAAAACTGCATGTAGAAGCTCTATCAGTGGAGACTGTAGTAAATGAAAGAGCTAAGCTATATGTGGAGGCCCTAAAAGACCACAACAGAGCCCAGGGAAAGCCGAGATGGAAAAATGACAGGCCACTGAGCCCATGTACAGTAGCTAGTGAAACTGAAGAAAGGAAAGCTGCAATGGAGGAAATCAAATTGAATGAGGGGATACACAGGGATATGCAGTGGGAGAATGAAAGGGTGAGGTCAGTCTTTGTGTATGGGCTACAGGAAGTTGAAGGGGAAACATATGAAGCAAGAAAACAAGGGGAAAAAAAAGCAATTGAAAGCATCATGAAAGTAATTGGAGAAGACGACATGACCCAGCTGGAAAATTTTCGGAGAATAGGGGGGTTTGTAAAAAAAAGAAACCGGCCAGTGAAAGTGACCTTCAAGGCAGAATCGACTCGGAACAGGATACTGCAGGAAAAAGCACGATTAAGGGACATGCCGGGATACAGGAAGGTGTATCTCGACCGTGACAGAACACAAGACGAAAGGCGGAAACTGAGAGAGATGGTACAAAGGCGAAAGGAGGAAAGAGAGGGGATGGAGAAGACAGACAGGAGATCCCAGACACAGGAAGATCAAATACAACCTCCCTCACAGCTTCCTATAGAAGCCTCCCAACCAGGTCAACCCCAGTGCAGCCAAACACTCTAAACCACAACACCCATGCCATATCCAATGCCCCCACCCACTACATTACAAACTCCACCCCCACAGCAACCACCCATAGTTCCTTATCAGGTCTCCCACTTCCCCAACCCCAATACACCTCCCAGACCACAGTCTTAGAAAAGAAGTTGAAGGTATGGTATACAAATGCAGATGGAATAACAAATAAGTATGAGGAGTGGCACGAAAGAATCAAGGAGACATCCCCAGACATAATAGCACTCACAGAAACAAAACTCACCAGTATAATAACAGATTCAATCTTTCCACCCGGATATCAAATCTTCAGGAAAGACAGAGGGAGGAGAGGGGGAGGAGGAGTTGCACTGCTCATTAAAAGCCAGTGGGGTTTTGAGAAAATGGAAGGAATGGATGGCACGGGTGAAAGGGACTACTTAGTAGGAACAATCCAGTCTGAGGGACATAAGGTGATAATTGCAGTAATGTACAACCCACCACAGAACTGCAGGAGACCAAGAGAAGAATACGATGAGAGCAACAGAGCCATGGTCGACACACTAGCCGAGGTGGCCAGGAGAGCACACGTGGGGGGAGCAAAGTTACTAGTTATGGGTGATTTCAATCACAAGGAGATTGACTGGGAAAACCTGGAGCCCCATGGGGGTTCCGAAACATGGAGAGCCAAGATGATGGATGTAGTACTGGAAAACCTCATGCATCAACATGTTAGAAACACTACCAGAGAGAGAGGAGAAGATGAACCAGCAAGACTGGACCTTGTATTCACCTTGAGTAGTTCAGACATCGAGGATATCTTGTATGAAAGGCCCCTGGGAGCTAGTGATCATGTGGTTCTGTGCTTCGACTACATAGTTGAGCTCCAAGTGGAGAGAGTAGCAGGAATAGGATGGGAAAAACCAAACTACAAAAGGGGGAACTACTCAGGCATGAGGAACTTCCTTCAAAACATTCAGTGGGAGAGGGAACTGACAGGAAAACCAGTACAAGAAATGATGGACTATGTGGCAACAAAATGCAAGGAGGCAGAGGAGAGGTTTGTTCCCAAGGGAAACAGAAATAATGGGAAGAACAGAACGAGTTCTTGGTTCACCCAAAGGTGTAGGGAGGCAAAAACTAGGTGTACTAGAGAATGGAAAAGGTACAGAAGACAGAGAACTCAGGAAAATAAAGAGATTAGCCGAAGAGCCAGAAATGAATATGCACAGATAAGAAGGGAGGCTCAGCGACAATATGAAAATGACATAGCATCGAAAGTCAAGACTGACCCGAAGCTGTTGTACAGCCACATCAGGAGGAAAACAACAGTCAAGGACCAGGTAATCAGACTGAGGAAGGGTGATGGGGAATTCACAAGCAACGACCGAGAGGTATGTCAGGAGCTCAACACGAGATTTAAAGAAGTATTTACAGTGGAAACCAGTAGGACTCCAGGAAATCAGAACAGGGGGGTACACCAGCAAGTGCTGGATGAGGTACATATAACCAAGGAGGAAGTGAAGAAGCTGCTATGCGAACTTGACACCTCAAAGGCGGTGGGACCAGACAACATCTCTCCGTGGGTCCTTAAAGAGGGAGCAGAGATATTGTGTGTGCCATTAACAAAGATCTTCAACACATCATTTGAAACTGGGCAACTCCCTGAGGTATGGAAGATGGCAAATGTAGTCCCAATTTTTAAAAAGGGAGACAGACATGAGGCACTAAACTACAGACCTGTATCACTAACGTGTATAGTATGCAAGGTCATGGAGAAGATCATCAGGAGGAGAGTGGTGGAGCACCTGGAAAGAAACAAGTGTATAATTGACAACCAGCATGGTTTCAGGGAAGGAAAATCCTGTGTCACAAATCTACTAGAGTTTTATGACAAGGTGACAGAAGTAAGACAAGAGAGAGAGGGGTGGATCGACTGCATTTTTTTGGACTGCAAAAAGGCCTTCGACACAGTTCCTCACAAGAGGTTACTGAAAAAGATAGAAGATCAGGCACACATAACAGGAAAGGCACTGCAATGGATCAGAGAATACCTGACAGGGAGGCAACAACGAGTCATGGTACGTGACGAGGTGTCAGAGTGGGCGCTTGTGACAAGCGGGGTTCCACAGGGGTCAGTCCTAGGACCTGTGCTGTTCTTGGTATATGTGAACGACATAACGGAAGGGATAGACTCAGAAGTGTCCTTGTTTGCAGATGATGTGAAGTTAATGAGAAGAATCAAATCGGATGAGGATCAGGCAGGATTACAAAGAGACCTGGACAGGCTGCAAGCCTGGTCCAGCAACTGGCTCCTTGAGTTTAACCCTGCCAAATGCAAAGTCATGAAGATTGGGGAAGGGCAAAGAAGACCGCAGACACAATATAGTTTAGATGGCCAAAGACTGCAAACCTCACTCAAGGAAAAAGATCTGGGGGTGAGTATAACACCGAGCATATCTCCTGAGGCGCACATAAATCAGATAACTGCTGCAGCATACGGGCGCCTGGCAAACCTACGGATAGCGTTCCGATACCTCAGTAAGGAGTCGTTCAAGACCCTGTATACCATTTACGTCAGGCCCATACTGGAGTATGCAGCACCAGTTTGGAATCCACACCTAGTCAAGCACGTCAAGAAATTAGAGAAAGTGCAAAGGTTTGCAACAAGACTAGTCCCAGAGCTACGGGGATTGTCCTACGAAGAAAGGTTGAGGGAAATCGGCCTGACGACACTGGAGGCCAGGAGGGTCAGGGGAGACATGATAACGACATATAAAATACTGCGCGGAATAGACAAGGTGGACAAAGACAGGATGTTCCAGAGATGGGACACAGACACAAGAGGTCACAATTGGAAGTTGAAGACTCAGATGAATCGAAGGGATGTTAGGAAGTATTTCTTCAGTCATAGAGTAGTCAAGTCATGGAATAGTCTAGAAAGTGAAGTAGTGGAGGCGGGAACCATACATAGTTTTAAGGCGAGGTATGATAAAGCTCATGTAGCAGGGAGAGAGAGGACCTAGTAGCAATCAGTGAAGAGGCGGGGCCAGGAGCTATGACTCGACCCCTGCAACCACAAATAGGTGAGTACAAATAGGTGAGTACACACACACACACACACATACACACAGGAAGTGGAATAGTCTGGGAAGTGATGTAGTGGAGGCAGGACCCATACATAGCTTTAAGAAGAGGTATGATAAAGCTCATGGAGCAGGGAGAGGACCTAGTAGCGACCAGTGAAGAGGCGGGGCCAGGAGCTGTGAATCGACCCCTGCAACCACAACTAGGTGAATCCACACACACACACACACACACACACACACACACACACACACATGAAGGAAGGCCAGGTACACAGCGACAAGTTTCAGGTCAGTGCGAGGCTGACTGCGGTGGTGAGTGAGAGTGTTGGTGTGTGGCTGTGAGGACACTTGTGTAGTATTAGTGTTGTTGACGATGACGAGCACAATAGAGGTGAGCAACACTCTCCTGCAGGAGGAGGAGGAAGGCACCAAGCTGGGCTGGCCTGATGTTGTAGTCATCGTCGTCTACTTCGTCTTCGTCTTGGGCGTGGGACTTTTTGTGAGTATAATTAATTCCACAAAGCTTCGTTCATATGTTAGACTTTGGTGTGAATATTGTGTTGAATGTAGACTGGTGTGAATCGTCACATGTGTTGAATGTAGACTGGTGTGAATCGTCACATGTGTTGAATGTAGACTGGTGTGAATCTTCACATGTGTTGAATGTAGACTGGTGTGAATCTTCACATGTGTTGAATGTAGACTGGTGTGAATCTTCACATGTGTTGAATGTAGACTGGTGTGAATCTTCACATGTGTTGAATGTAGACTGGTGTGAATCTTCACATGTGTTGAATGTAGACTGGTGTGAATCTTCACATGTGTTGAATGTAGACTGCTGTGAATCGTCACATGTGTTGAATGTAGACTGGTGTGAATCGTCACATGTGTTGAATGTAGACTGGTGTGAATCGTCACATGTGTTGAATGTAGACTGGTGTGAATCGTCACATGTGTTGAATGTAGACTGGTGTGAATCGTCACATGTGTTGAATGTAGACTCTGGTGTGAATCTTCACATGTGTTGAATGTAGACTGGTGTGAATCAAGAAGCATAAATAATAGAAGTCCTCAGGTTGTTCTTCAACTCTATACATCCTTGGTTAGGCCTCATTTAGATTATGCTGCACAGTTTTGGTCACCGTATTACAGAATGGATATAAATGCTCTGGAAAATGTACAAAGGAGGATGACAAAGTTGATCCCATGTATCAGAAACCTTCCCTATGAGGATAGACTGAGGCCCTGAATCTGCACTCTCTAGAAAGACGTAGAATTAGGGGGGATATGATTGAGGTGTATAAATGGAAGACAGGAATAAATAAAGGGGATGTAAATAGTGTGCTGAAAATATCTAGCCTAGACAGGACTCGCAGCAATGGTTGTAAGAACATAAGAACATAAGAACATAAGAACGAAGGAACACTGCAGAAGGCCTACTGGCCCATGCGAGGCAGGTCCAAGTCCCTACCGGCTTAAGCCAATGCACCCAACCTAGTCAGGTCAGGTCACATTGACTTAAGGGAGGAACACGGCAACCGACCTGTTAGCACAAGCTATCAGGTCTAACTCACACCCACCCACATCTACTCATGTATTTATCCAACCTATTTTTAAAGCTACACAACGTTCTGGCCTCTATAACGGTACTTGGGAGTTTGTTCCACTCATCCACAACTCTATTACCAAACCAGTACTTTCCTATATCCCTCCTGAATCTGAATTTTTCCAACTTAAAACCATTGCTGCGAGTCCTGTCTAGGCTAGATATTTTCAGCACACTATTTACATCCCCTTTATTTATTCCTGTCTTCCACTTATAAACCTCAATCATATCCCCCCTAATTCTACGTCTTTCTAGAGAGTGCAGTTTCAGGGCCCTTAGTCTATCCTCATAGGGAAGGTTTCTGATACATGGGATCATCTTTGTCATCCTCCTTTGTACATTTTCCAGAGAATTTATATCCATTCTGTAATACGGTGACCAAAACTGTGCAGCATAATCTAAATGAGGCCTAACCAAGGATGTATAGAGTTGAAGAACAACCTGAGGACTCCTATTATTTATGCTTCTTGATATGAAGCCAAGGATTCTATTAGCTTTATTGCGAACACTTATGCACTGTTGTCTTGGTTTCAGATTACTGCTAACCAGAACTCCTAAATCTTTTTCGCAATCCGTAATATTAAGATCTACATTATTTAGTTTATATGTGGCATGGTTATTGTCCTGTCCAACATTTAGAACTTTGCATTTGTCTATATTAAACTGCATCTGCCACTTCTCCGACCACTGCATCAGTCTATTCAAATCTTCCTGGAGTGCTCGAATGTCCTCGTCAGAATGAATTCGACGGCCTATTTTGGTGTCATCGGCAAACTTGCCGATGTCGCTCTTTATGCCCTCATCTATGTCGTTTATGTAGATTGTGAACAGCAGGGGGCCCAACACTGACCCCTGTGGAACACCGCTCGTGACGCTTCCCCACTCTGATTTCTCCCCATTTATGCAAACTCTCTGCTGCCTCTTTGTCAACCATGCCTCTATCCAGGAAAAAATTTCTCCTCCTATTCCATGTGCTTTAATTTTCCTCAATAGTCTCTGATGTGGGACCCTGTCAAAAGCCTTACTGAAGTCCATATACACAATATCATATTCGTTACCATGATCTACCTCCTCAAATACCTTAGTGAAAAAAGTTAATAAATTCGTAAGGCAGGAACGTCCCTTTGTAAAACCATGCTGAGATTCGTTGATTAATTTATGCTTTTCAAGGTGGCTACGAACTGCCTCGGCAATTATTGATTCCATAAATTTTCCCACTATGGAGGTTAGGCTTATTGGTCTATAGTTCGAAGCTAAGGACCTGTCACCTGTTTTGAAAATAGGTATCACATTTGCCATTTTCCACTTATCTGGCACCATGCCAGTTTGTAGTGATATGTTGAAAAGATTAGCCAAAGGTGTGCTAAGCTCCTCTTTACATTCCTTTAGAACCCTTGCATACAGTTCATCAGGGCCTGGGGATTTGTTAGGTTTTAATTTATCTATTTGCCTAAGGACCATGTCACTTGTGACCCTAATAGTGCACAGTTTATTATCGTCCTGTTCTACATAATTTATCATTACTGGAATATCACTGGTATCCTCCTGTGTAAAAACTGAGAGGAAGTATGTGTTAAAAATTCTACACATTTCCTTATCACTGTCAGTGAGCTGACCCGAGGAACTTTTGAGTGGGCCTATCTTGTCCCTGATCTTACTTCTGTATACCTGAAAGAATCCTTTTGGGTTAGTCTTCGATTCTCTTGCAACTTTAACCTCATAATCTCTTTTTGCTTTTCTAATTCCCTTTTTTATTTCTCTCTTTAACTGAATATATCGATTTCTTAATTGCCCCTCTCCTCTTTTGATTTGCCTATATATGCCTCTCTTTTGACCAATCAGATATTTTAATCTATTGTTCATCCATTTAGGATCATTTTTGTTTGATCTGATTTCCCTATTTGGAACATAATTTGACTGAGCAGCTAGAACTATGCCCTGGAAAGCATCATATCGGCAACCATCACCACCTACCTGACCCCTAGTCAGGTCATTCCAGTTCAGCCCACCTAAGTAATTTTTCAGTCCTATGAAATCAGCCAAGCGAAAGTCAGGGACGGAGACTTGATTGCCATTATTAGGGGAATTCCATGATATGTTAAAACTGAGTGATTTGTGATCACTCTCCCCAAGCTCATCATTAACCTCAAGATTATTAATTAGTGTTTCCCTACTGGCAAGAACCAAGTCAAGGAGGTTATTTCCCCTAGTTGGCTCTGTCACAAACTGTATATATATATATATATATATATATATATATATATATATATATATATATATATATATATATATATATATATATATATATATTTATATATATATATATATATATTTATATATATAGTAAGTTGGAAAAATTCAGATTCAGGAAGGATATAGGAAAGTACTGGTTTGGTAATCGAGTTGTGGATGAGTGGAACAAACTCCCAAGTACGGTCCTAGAGGCCAGAACGTTGTGTAGCTTTAAAAATAGGTTGAATAAATAAGTACTCAGTGGTCAGTCGTCACGTGAGGTCACAGACCCTGAGCTGCTTTGGGGATTAGTGTGGACGGTTACAAAGCATGGCTTGCTTCTGCAGTGTTTTAAAAATTGAGGTTGGAGAGTTGAAGGAGGAGGTCTTGCTTCTCCAGGAGGAGATTAGGAGGCTGAAGGTCCACCTCAATGGGTCTGGGAGAGAGTGTGAGGTGGCTGGAGTTGTGGGGAATGAGGCTTCTAGCAGCGAGGTGCAGTCTGTCTCTCGCTGTGAGGAGGCTGTAGTTGGGGAGGCAGCAACGGCTACCAGCAGTGAGGTGCAGCCCAGCACCTGCTACAAGTGGCGAGTAGTTCACAGTAATGGAAGGCGCATCAGAGTAAGGAAAGTTAAGAGTGAAGATCTGAAGGTAGGAAATCGCTTCTCTGTTCTTCAGGATGAATGTACTTCAGTGGCCAGTGAAGGTAAGGGTACTACTGCCCCTGCTAATGGAGGTAAGCGCATTCTTGTGGTTGGTGACTCTCAGGTAAGATACATTGACCGTGCTTTTTGTAATAGGAATAAGAAGATGAGAGATAGAGTGTGCTTCCCTGGAGCTGGTGTTGGGGACATTGTCAACAGGCTGGATAATATCATGTCAGGTAATGGGAGCAAGCCCATTATCTGTCTCAGTGCTGGTGGAAATGATATTGGGAAGGGTAGGAGAGAAGAGCTGCTAGATAAGTACAGGTCAGCTATAGATTTCATTAAGTCTAAGGGAGGGATCCCAATCATATGTAGCATCTTGCCTAGAAGGGGAGTAGGAAATGAATGGTTGTCTAGGGCAATTGGTGTAAATTGCTGGCTAGACAGATACTGCAAGGAACTTGCAATCCCATTCATTGACAACTGGAACAACTTTTATGGCAAACATGATATGTATGCAAGGGATGGGGTACATCTCTCTGGGGCTGGGGTGGTAGCACTTGCAGACTCGATTGAGAAGGCCATTGGTGAAATGCCTATGATTTTAAACTGATGGAAGATAGAGGTATGGGTGTGTGTGGGAAACAAGCAGGTTGCAACACTTGGGTTGGAAACAGTAAATGTATAAAAGGCATTCAGCATGAAGTTATAAATAAAGACAATAGATCAGGTCAGCAAACAAAGGGGGACAGCAGAGGGCAGCAAGGGACTAGCTCCCTTAAGGTTTACTATACTAATAGCAGGAGTGTAAGAAATAAGATAGATGAGCTAAGATTAATTGCAAGTGCAGGAAACATAGATATTATTGCTATAACAGAGACCTGGCTCAATCTGAAAGATAGAGAGATGCCCTCTGAATGTCACATACAAGGCTATAAATTATTCCACACTGACAGGGTCAACAGGAAAGGTGGTGGAGTAGCGATGTATGTCAGAGACAATTTAAATTGTTGTGTTAGACAAGATATTAAATTAGAAGCGTCAGCCACTGAATCTGTTTGGTTACAGCTTCTCGAGGGCCGAGAAAAACTAATTTTGGGTGTGATTTACAGGGCCCCAAATCTTGATAGGGAGTGCAGTAAACTTCTATGGGACGAAATTCGTAAGGCATCTACATACGAAAATGTTGTGCTAATGGGAGATTTCAACTATAGACAGATTGACTGGAGCAATTTGACAGGAAATTTAGAGTCAGGTGACTTTCTTGATACGATCCAGGATTGTTTTTTAAAACAGTTTGTGACAGAGCCAACTAGGGGAAATAACCTCCTTGACTTGGTTCTTGCCAGTAGGGAAACACTAATTAATAATCTTGAGGTTAATGATGAGCTTGGGGAAAGTGATCACAAATCACTCAGTTTTAATATATCATGGAATTCCCCTAATAATGGCAATCAAGTCTCCGTCCCTGACTTTCGCTTGGCTGATTTCATAGGACTGAAAAATTACTTAGGTGGGCTGAACTGGAATGACCTGACTAAGGGTCAGGTAGGTGGTGATGGTTGCCGATATGATGCTTTCCAGGGCATAGTTCTAGCTGCTCAGTCAAATTATGTTCCAAATAATGAAATCAGATCAAACAAAAATGATCCTAAATGGATGAACAATAGATTAAAATATCTGATTGGTCAAAAGAGAGGCATATATAGGCAAATCAAAAGAGGAGAGGGGCAATTGAGAAATCGATATATTCAGTTAAAGAGAGAAATAAAAAAGGGAATTAGAAAAGCAAAAAGAGATTATGAGGTTAAAGTTGCAAGAGAATCGAAGACTAACCCAAAAGGATTCTTTCAGGTATACAGAAGTAAGATCAGGGACAAGATAGGCCCACTCAAAAGTTCCTCGGGTCAGCTCACTGACAGTGATAAGGAAATGTGTAGAATTTTTAACACATACTTCCTCTCAGTTTTTACACAGGAGGATACCAGCGATATTCCAGTAATGATAAATTATGTAGAACAGGACGATAATAAACTGTGCACTATTAGGGTCACAAGTGACATGGTCCTTAGGCAAATAGATAAATTAAAACCTAACAAATCCCCAGGCCCTGATGAACTGTATGCAAGGGTTCTAAAGGAATGTAAAGAGGAGCTTAGCACACCTTTGGCTAATCTTTTCAACATATCACTACAAACTGGCATGGTGCCAGATAAGTGGAAAATGGCAAATGTGATACCTATTTTCAAAACAGGTGACAGGTCCTTAGCTTCGAACTATAGACCAATAAGCCTAACCTCCATAGTGGGAAAATTTATGGAATCAATAATTGCCGAGGCAGTTCGTAGCCACCTTGAAAAGCATAAATTAATCAACGAATCTCAGCATGGTTTTACAAAGGGGCGTTCCTGCCTTACGAATTTATTAACTTTTTTCACTAAGGTATTTGAGGAGGTAGATCATGGTAATGAATATGATATTGTGTATATGGACTTCAGTAAGGCTTTTGACAGGGTCCCACATCAGAGACTATTGAGGAAAATTAAAGCACATGGAATAGGAGGAGAAATTTTTTCCTGGATAGAGGCATGGTTGACAAATAGGCAGCAGAGAGTTTGCATAAATGGGGAGAAATCAGAGTGGGGAAGTGTCACGAGCGGTGTTCCACAGGGGTCAGTGTTGGGCCCCCTGCTGTTCACAATCTACATAAACGACATAGATGAGGGCATAAAGAGCGACATCGGCAAGTTTGCCGATGACACCAAAATAGGCCGTCGAATTCATTCTGACGAGGACATTCGAGCACTCCAGGAAGATTTGAATAGACTGATGCAGTGGTCGGAGAAGTGGCAGATGCAGTTTAATATAGACAAATGCAAAGTTCTAAATGTTGGACAGGACAATAACCATGCCACATATAAACTAAATAATGTAGATCTTAATATTACGGATTGCGAAAAAGATTTAGGAGTTCTGGTTAGCAGTAATCTGAAACCAAGACAACAGTGCATAAGTGTTCGCAATAAAGCTAATAGAATCCTTGGCTTCATATCAAGAAGCATAAATAATAGGAGTCCTCAGGTTGTTCTTCAACTCTATACATCCTTGGTTAGGCCTCATTTAGATTATGCTGCACAGTTTTGGTCACCTTATTACAGAATGGATATAAATTCTCTGGAAAATGTACAAAGGAGGATGACAAAGTTGATCCCATGTATCAGAAACCTTCCCTATGAGGATAGACTAAGGGCCCTGAATCTGCACTCTCTAGAAAGACGTAGAATTAGGGGGGATATGATTGAGGTGTATAAATGGAAGACAGGAATAAATAAAGGGGATGTAAATAGTGTGCTGAAAATATCTAGCCTAGACAGGACTCGCAGCAATGGTTTTAAGTTGGAAAAATTCAGATTCAGGAAGGATATAGGAAAGTACTGGTTTGGTAATAGAGTTGTGGATGAGTGGAACAAACTCCCAAGTACCGTTATAGAGGCCAGAACGTTGTGTAGCTTTAAAAATAGGTTGGATAAATACATGAGTGGATGTGGGTGGGTGTGAGTTAGACCTGATAGCTTGTGCTACCAGGTCGGTTGCCGTGTTCCTCCCTTAAGTCAATGTGACCTGACCTGACTAGGTTGGGTGCATTGGCTTAAGCCGGTAGGAGACTTGGACCTGCCTCGCATGGGCCAGTAGGCCTTCTGCAGTGTTCCTTCGTTCTTATGTTCTTATGTTCTTATGAGTGGATGTGGGTGGGTGTGAGTTGGACCTGATAGCTTGTGCTACCAGGTCGGTTGCCGTGTTCCTCCCTTAAGTCAATGTGACCTGACCTGACTGGGTTGGGTGCATTGGCTTAAGCCGGTAGGAGACTTGGACCTGCCTCGCATGGGCCAGTAGGCCTTCTGCAGTGTTCCTTCGTTCTTATGTTCTTATGTTGAATCTTCACATGTGTTGAATGTAGACTCTGGTGTGAATCCTCACATATGTTGAATACCAGTGCCAGTAACTACATACACTTGACAAAGGACAACTTTTCCCGAGACTTAGATTATAGGTAACAGAGAATTAGATTATAGGTAACAGAGAATACCTATGATCGCACACCGAAATTATTATATTAGTGATTTAAATTGTTAAATCTTTACTGAATATAATATTACATACATGAGTGTGACAACAGTAGCGTAATTACCTATTTAAAGTTACAGGAACAGAGATAAAATTTATGGCGTCCTCTCAATGGGTTACTTTGGTGTTCACAGCCAGAAAATATGTTCAAAATTATATTTGAAAAAATATCATCCCCTCAGTGTGATGCTCTTTCTTTAGCAAATACAAAAAATAATCATTGTACAAATGTACAAGGCTGTTACCTGATCTTGATATCTGGTGATAAAATAACTTTCTCTCGTCCCACTTTAAGTATAATACAGTAATAATTCTAGAGGGATAATATAAAATTATTGTCAGTTTCACAGGATTTCCTATGTAATTGTAACTAACGTTTGTTTTCTGACATTCTCTGGAAAATTATGTAAATTGTTCTCACCAGCGGAAACTATATTTTTTTTTTTTTTACGATCTATTGCCCGAGAGATGACGTGTGAGGCATTCCAGGAAAAGTTTATTCTTGCTTTAGAAATTCCTTCCGCCACACCTGCAGTGGACCTGACACTGGTAAATAACTTCTGGTGTGAGGGGTTTAATGTTTTAGGCAAATTTAAGTGTTGTAACAGGTGAATTTTCATATTCTCTGGTTTAATTTCGGTTTCATGACGCCGGGGGATCAAGGTAACTAACTGTCATACCCACATTCAGGATACCCTGGTGTGTTGCTGGCCTTGGCCTGCCCACCCCCGCTATACCCACACCAGTGTAGCGGCATCTTGCAAGTTTCCAGACACAGTAACGACAGATTTCCACATTACGATACTGAGAGATTTCTATACCTACGATATTGAGAGATTTCCATACCTACGATACTAAGAAATTCTCATACCTTCGATACTGAGAAATTTCCATACTACAATACTGAGAGATTCCCATACCTACGATACTGAGAGATTCCCATACCTACGATACTGAGAGATTCCCATACCTCTGATACTGAGAGATTCCCATACCTCTGATACTGAGAGATTCCCATACCTATGATACTGAGAAATTTCCATACTACGATACTGAGAGATTCCCATACCTACGATACTGAGAGATTCCCATACCTACGATACTGAGAGATTCCCATACCTCTGATACTGAGAGATTCCCATACCTATGATACTGAGAAATTTCCATACTACGATACTGAGAGATTCCCATACCTACGATACTGAGAGATTCCCATACCTACGATACTGAGAGATTCCCATACCTACGATACTGAGAGATTCCCATACCTACGATACTGAGAGATTCCCATACCTACGATACTGAGAGATTCCCATACCTACGATACTGAGAGATTCCCATACCTACGATACTGAGAGATTCCCATACCTACGATACTGAGAGATTCCCATACCTACGATACTGAGAGATTCCCATACCTACGATACTGAGAGATTCCCATACCTACGATACTGAGAGATTCCCATACCTACGATACTGAGAGATTCCCATACCTACGATACTGAGAGATTCCCATACCTACGATACTGAGAGATTCCCATACCTACGATACTGAGAGATTCCCATACCTACGATACTGAGAGATTCCCATACCTACGATACTGAGAGATTCCCATACCTACGATACTGAGAGATTCCCATACCTACGATACTGAGAGATTTCCGTACTACGAAACTGAGAAATTTCCATACTACGATAGCAAGATTTTTGTACACTGATATCGTGAAAGACAATACCTGAATAATTTACACAAATCTGACTAGGAAATGCCTTACCTGCTGAAATTTTCCTAGAGTTTAGTTCCCAAGATAATACCAGACCATGATTCATGACTGGAATACGGTGGCTCATGACTAGGATACATTTGTATCTTAATAGGATATGACAACGTCAGGAAGCGGCGATATTTTCCCCACAGCCTAACAAGGTCCATAGCTGAAAAGTCACCGGAAAGAATCTAGGTTCAATGTCGAGTATTGTGTGACGGGACCAACCTTTATCCGTCTGATGTAATAAATTACTTAAACAACATCACTCAGCCTGTAGGTTATATTAGTTTATGGTAGAACATCAGTGTCTGGCCAACACTTGTCACTGGTAGCACGAAACACATGTAATAGACAACAAAATTAGGAGATCAGATGATCTGGATACTATTTACATTTCTGAGATTTTCTTTGTGAAAGACAAACAGGAGACCAGATGATCTGGATATTTACATTTTTTGAGATTCTCATTGTAAAAGACAACAGTCATAGGAAACCAGAGGATCTGAATATTTCCATCCCCGAGAGTCTCACTGAGGTACCGCTGACTGGTGGTGTACAAGCTCCATGTAGGCTTCTGTAGGCTTCACTCCTGATAAATCTAGTACTGTACCTGTAATAATCTGGAGTGAATAAAAAATTTGACAGTAAATTGAGTTTGCGAGGCTAGCCCTTGTTATAATCATAACCATAAAATTTAAAGGGGTGGAGGGGAAAGCCAGCGGAAGGTCTTAGTCAGATGACCTAAAGCTCCAGCTGCGGGTCATCATGTGACTAAGACCCGCGTCAGGAAACACTTGTCCTGTTTTCTGACACACCTTACCTAACCTCACCTAAGAACCCATGTTCGTAATGCAGTTCTGCGAAGATATTACTTGCTAAAGGGCTCTTGATCCAAGAAATTGGAGCTATCCCTTTCCTCCATCTCAAACCTGGTTACCTACCATGTAATGGTAGGTGAAAATGTTAATTTGAGAATATTATACAATTTAGATATTTCTGACTAATCTCACCCGTCTCTATTACAACATCTAACAAGCAAACAACATCTAGCAAGCAAGCAACTGCTAACATCTAGCAAGCAAACAACTGCTAAAATCTAGCAAACAAACAACTGCTAACATCTAGCAAGCAAACAACTGCTAATATCTAGCAAGCAAACTGCTAACATCTAGTAAGCAAACATCTAGCGGGAAAACAACTGCTAACATCTAGTAAGCAAACAACTGCTAACATCTAGCAAGCAAACAACTGCTAACATCTAGCGAGCAAACAACTGCTAACATCTAGAAAGCAAACACCTGCTAACATCTAGCGGGCAAACAACTGCTAACATCTAGCAAGCAAACAACCGTTAACATCTAGCAAGCAAACTGCTAACATCTAGCGAACAAACAACTGCTAACATCTAGCAAGCAAACAACTGCTAACATCTAGCGAGCAAACAACTGCTAACATCTAGCAAGCAAACAACTGCTAACATCTAGAGAGCAAACAACTGCTAACATCTAGCGAGCAAACAACTACTAACATCTAGCAAGCAAACACCTGCTGACATCTAGCGGGCAAACAACTGCTAACTAACATCTAGCGAGCAAACAATTGCTAACATCTAGTAAGCAACCAACTGCAAACATGTCAGGAAACACCATGTTTCCTGACAAACATTACCTAACACTTGGACATATTAGAAAACGTTTCGGTCTTGGGACCTGGAAGTGATCAAGGTCCCAGGACCGAAACGTTTTCTAATAAACATCCTAGTGTTTCCTCACATGTCATTCTACACCAATTTGTCGGTATTTATTACCAAGGTTTATACCACATTTTGGTATATACAAAAAAATCCTCTGTAAAATAATCACAGGATATACGTATACCCTGAGAGGTGTATATCTTCTAGCGTATATATGAGAGTACTCTAATCCTTTTTATAATAAGTACATATACAAGGTATACAGACCATAGCTGACATCAGTGACATACTACTATATAGAAAGCCCCTTGTTACGATGAGCATTTCCCGCAAATTAGGTCAGTTTTGTCCCCAGGATGCGACCCACACCAGTCCACTAACACCCAAAATATGTGTCAGGATAATGTCTGTTGATAAGTGCCTTTGGCAACTAGTAACTACTACCCGGGTACCTGTTTTAGTGATGGGTGAACATAGACAGCAGGTGTCTTGTGAAAATATGTCCTACTGTTTTCCAGCCGTACCTGGGGACCGATCCCTGGAAATCAGTGTGTGAGCTGAGTGCGCTGTCGAAAGAGCTAGGGATTATTAGAGTATTATTACCTAGTCGTGACAAGAATACACGCAGTCTTAATGATCATAGTGTAGTCGATAGGATTTCAACCCCCATTAACTAACCGTATAAATTTACACTGGTTAAAAATTTACGAAAAAAGTAAGATAATCGAGCAAGTGAAGAATGAGGGACTAAAGTGAATGTGGAATGCAAGTGAAAGATGTTGGTGTCATGAACCCAGGGCAGGATAACTTGTTGGTTTAGAAAGACACGTAAGCAAACACTATAACATATTTATTAGAAAACGTTTCGGTCCTGTGAAGTGATCAAGGTCCCAGGACCGAAACGTTTTCTAATAAATATGTTATAGTGTTTGCTTACATGTCTTTCTAAACCAACTTGTCGGTATTTATTACCAAGGTTTATACCAGGATAACTTGTAAACTGTGATGGTGATCTGGCTATAATCTATGATAGCGGGTTTTAACCGGAAGACCACACATACCACTCCCAAACATTACCATTATCTCTATTACTATTCCTGTTGTTACTTAAACACACACGAGTCTGGCCCTGGGGCAGAGTGCATGGGCATGTCATTTATCGCCTGTTCGAAGTCACTTGGCGTCAGGATAACATCAGATAGGCTTGTGTTAACCAAATTCTGTGGCTCTCTCATAAAAAATTCATTTTGATCTTCGACTCTCAGTCTGGTTAGCGGCTTGCTAAAAACTGAGTCATATTGGGACTTGAGTAGCTCACTCATTTCCTTGCTGTCATCTGTGTAGGACCCATCTTGTTTAAGTAGGGGCCCAATACTGGACGTTGTTCTCGACTTCGATTTGTCTTAAGAAAAGAAATACTTCGGGTTTCTTTCGATTTCATTTATGGCTTTTAGTTCTTCCCACAATTCCTGACTCCTATAAGATTCCTTTAGCTTAAGTTCGATGTTTGCTATTTCTCTGACCAGTGACTCCCTATGCATTTCAGATATATTGGCCTCTTTTAGCCGCTCTGTTATTCTTTTCCGTCGCCTGTAAAGGGAGCGCCTGTCTCTTTCTATTTTACATCTACTCCTTTTTCTTAAAGGAATAAGCCTTGTGCATACATCGAGTGCCACCAAGTTAATCTGTTCTAGGCATAAGTTGGGGTCTGTGTTGCTTAGTCTATCTTCCCAGCTTATATCGTTTAGGACTTGATTTACTTGGTCCCACTTTATGTTCTTGTTATTGAAGTTGAATTTGGTGAAGGCTCCCTCGTGACTAATCTCATTTTGTCGGTCTGGGGCTCCGCGCATACATGTCTGAACCTCGATTATGTTGTGATCTGAGTATATTGTTTTTGATTTGGTGACATTTCGTATCAGATCATCATTGTTAGTGAAGATGAGGTCTAATGTATTCTCCAGTCTAGTAGGCTCTATTATTTGCTGGTTTAAGTTGAATTTTGTGCAGAGATTTAAAAGCTCATGTGTGTGTGTGAGTTCTCGTCAGAGCTGCCTCCTGGTGTTATCACTGCAACAACATTATTTGCTATATTCCTTCATTTTAGGTGCCTCAAGCTGAAATCCCCCAGGAGCAAGATGTTGGGGCAGGAGCTGGCAGATTTTCCAGACAGTGGTCAATTTTTGACAGCTGTTCCTGGAATTGCTGGGACGTTGCATCCGGAGGCTTGTACACTACCACAATGACTAGGTTTTGGTTCTCGATCTTTACTGCTAAAACTTCCACTACATCATTTGAGGCATTAAGCAGTTCTGTGCAAACAAGTGACTCTGCGATATGCAGGCCAACTCCCCTCCTTTTGCCTGTTCACTGTCACATCTGTATAGGTTGTAACCTGGGATCCATATTTCGTTGTCCAAGTGATCCTTTAAGTGGGTCTCTGTGCAAGCCGCGAACATTGCATTTGCCTCTGCAAGCAGTCCACGGATGAAAGGTATTTTGTTGTTCGTTGCTGGCTTTAGACCCTGTATATTTGCAAAGAAGAATGTCATCGGACTGGTGGTATTGGTGGTACTGGGGAGGACTTTTTTTTCCGGCATTAGTATCTGTATCTGTTGGAACTCCGTGTTCATCAAGAACTGCAAGAAGCCCCTATCACGAGCTTTTACGATCCTATGGAGAGGGAACATGGACACGGGGGACGTCCCACAGTTACTAAAAACAACAGACAGCCCCACTCCACAAAGGGGGCAGTAAAGCAATAACAAAGAACTACAGACCGATAGCACTAACATCCCATATCATAAAAATCTTTGAAAGGGTCCTAAGAAGCAAGATTGCCACCCATCTAGATACCCATCAATTACACAACCCAGGGCAACATGGGTTTAGAGCAGGTCGCTCCTGTCTGTCTCAGCTACTGGATCACTACGACAAGGTTCTAGATGCACTAGAAGACAAAAAGAATGCAGATGTAATATATACAGACTTTGCAAAAGCCTTCGACAAGTGTGACCATGGTGTAATAGCGCACAAAATGCGTGCTAAAGGAATAACAGGAAAAGTTGGTAGATGAATCTACAATTTCCTCACAAACAGAACACAAAGAGTAGTAGTCAACAGAGTAAAGTCTGAGGCGGCTACGGTTAAAAGCTCTGTTCCACAAGGCACAGTACTCGCTCCCATCTTGTTTCTCATCCTCATATCTGACATAGACAAAGATGTCAGCCACAGCATCGTGTCTTCCTTTGCAGATGACACCCGAATCTGCATGAGAGTGTCTTCCATTGCAGACACTGCAAGGCTCCAGGCGGACATCAACCAACTCTTTCAGTGGGCTGCAGAAAACAATATGAAGTTCAATGATGAGAAATTTCAATTACTCCGATATGGTAAACATGAGGAAATTAAAACTTCATCAGAGCACAAAACAAATTCCTTCCACAAAATAGAGCGAAAAACCAAAGTCAAAGACCTGGGAGTGATCATGTCGGAAGATCTCACCTTCAAGGACCATAACATTGTATCAATCGCATCTGCTAGAAAAATGACAGGATGGATAATGAGAACCTTCAAAACTAGGGATGCCAAGCCCATGATGACACTCTTCAGGTCGCTTGTTCTATCTAGGCTGGAATATTGCTGCACACTAACAGCACCTTTCAAGGCAGGTGAAATTGCTGACCTAGAAAATGTACAGAGAACCTTCATGGCGCGCATAACGGAGATAAAACACCTCAATTACTGGGAGCACTTGAAGTTCCTGAACCTGTACTCATTGGAACGCAGGCGGGAGAAATACATGATTATATACACCTGGAAAATCCTAGAGGGACTAGTACCGAACTTGCACACGAAAATCACTCACAACGAAAGCAAAAGACTCGGCAGACGATGCAACATCCCCCCAATGAAAAGCAGGGGTGTCACTAGCACGTTAAGAGACAATACAATAAGTGTCAGGGGCCCGAGACTGTTCAACTGCCTCCCAGCATACATAAGGGGGATTACCAATAGACCCCTGGCTGTCTTCAAGCAGGCACTGAACAAGCACCTAAAGTCGGTACCTGACCAGCCGGGCTGTGGCTCGTATGTTGGATTGCGCGCAACCAGCAGTAACAGCCTGGTTGATCAGGCTCTGATCCACCAGGAGGCCTGGTCACAGACCGGGCCGCGGGGGCGTTGACCCCCGGAACTCTCTCCAGGTAAATTCCAGGTAAACACCAGTACCACCACCACAACTACTGTCACCCCTCTGTTAGTATCACTGCTACCTCTTTTGGTATCACCACTATTGCTATCACCGTCACCTCTACTGTCGTTGCACCACTAATATCTTCACCACCACCACTATCAGTACTGTCATTACCATTACTATCGCCACCACCACCACCACCACTACTGTGACCAGTACTATCACCACTACTGTCACCAATGCCATCACCACTACTGTCACCAGTACTACCACCACTACTGTCACCATTACTATCACCACTACTGTCACCAGTACTATCACCACTACTGTCACCAGTACTATCACCACTACTGTCACCAGTACTATCACCACTACTGTCACCAGTACTATCACCACTACTGTCACCAGTACTATCACCACTACTGTCACCAGTACTATCACCACTACTGTCACCAGTACGTACTGTCACTACTACTGTCACCAGTATTATCACCACTACTGTCACCAGTACGTACTATCACTACTACTGTCACCAGTATTATCACCACTAGTACTATTATTAACACCACAACTATCACCAGTACTACCACCATCTGCGAACAAAGTTTTCCTTATTACGGTGTGAAGGTCTAGTAGCTGGGAAGTCCTCTCAGGGAGGAGCTGTGACGGGTTTCCTGGCAGCTGAGACTTCCTATGCTGAGGTAGTGGTAGTGGTGGTTGGAAATATAAACACAAATGCAGTGTAATGTGATCCTTTATTGACTACGTTTCGCCCTTTCAATAAAGGATCACATTACACTGCATTTGTGTTTATATTTCCATTGTGTCGGTATTTTATACCATTTATTTCCATCGGTAGTGGTGGTTACTATTGTGGTAGCGGTAAGGGTGGTGGTGATTATTGTTGTGGTAGTGGTGGTGGTGACAGTGGTGGTGGTGACAGTGGTGGTGGTAGTAGTGGTGGTGACGGTGGTGGTGGTAGTGGTTATTTAGCTTAGGTTAGGTGGAAGCACTGGGCGTGTTTCCTTACACCTGCTGCCCCCGTTCACTTAGCAGTAAGTAGGTACCTGAGTGTTAGTCTCCTTACACCTGCTGCCCCCGTTCGTCTAGCAGTAAGTAGGTACTTGAGTGTTAGTCTCCTTACACCTGCTGCCCCCGCTCACCTAACAGTAAGTAGGTACCTGGGTGTTAGTCTCCTTACACCTGCTGCCCCCGTTCACCTAGCAGTAAGTAGGTACCTGGGTGTTAGTCTCCTTACACCTGCTGCCCCCGTTCACCTAGCAGTAAGTAGGTACCCGGGTGTTAGTCTCTTTACACCTGCTGTCCCTGTTCACCTAGAAGTAGGTAACTGGGTGTTAGCCGACTGGTGTGGGTGGCATCCTGGGGAAGAAGACTGAAGTCCCTCAATAGAAACAAGACAGTCCTCGATGACGCACTGACTTTCTTGGGTTATCCTAGGTGGCTAACCCTCCAGGGTTAGAAATCTGAACAAAATCTCATGTCTTGTCTCTTGAGTTAAGTTCCAAGCCAGAGCTCCAGCCAGAACGGACCCTGGGAACTCGGCCGTGTCCCGGTCCTTAGTCATGTACCTGCTATAGGCCCGGTGGCCTGGTGGCTAAAGCTCCCGCTTCACACACGGAGGGCCCGGGTTCGATTCCCGGCGGGTGGAAACATTTCGACACGTTTCCTTACACCTGTTGTCCTGTTCACCTAGCAGCAAATAGGTACCTGGGTGTTAGTCGACTGGTGTGGGTCGCATCCTGGGGGACAAGATTAAGGACCACAATGGAAATAAGTTAGACAGTCCTCGATGACGCACTGACTTTCTTGGGTTATCCTGGGTGGCTAACCCTCCGGGGTTAAAAATCCGAACGAAATCTTATCTATATACCTGGTCCAGGCAACAGGATGTTAGTAACGTCTGCGTGTGTTCAGAAAGGGATGGTTAAGATAGAGAAGTGGAGGAGCATGCATTAGGCCTACTGGCTAGACCATCATCAGTGGCCTGGTAGGCAAAGCTCTCGCTTCACACGGTGAGTGTCCGAGTTCGATTCCCGGGGAGGGTTGAAACATTGGGCGTTGTTTCCTTACACCGGTTGTCCATGTTCACCCATCAGTAAAATGGGTACTTGGGTGTTAGTGGACTGGTGTGGGTCGCATCCCGGGACAAAACTGACCTAATTTGCCCGAAATGTTCTGCATAACAACGTAGGTTGTGAATGTGATGAATGCTTTTGAAAACCGACAAGTTGAAGAACTGAGACACTTATGCAACACATGGGAATCTTTATTGAAGAAACGTTTCGCCACACAGTGGCTTCATCAGTCCAGTACAAAGTAGAAATGGGAAAGGAGAGAAGTTTGAGGTAATCAGTCCCTCAAAATGGAATCGATGTGTTCAGTCCATCACTCTTGTAGGAAGTGCAGCATAGGGCCAGGTTGAGGGACTAATTACCTCAAATTCCTACTCTCCTTACCCATTTCTACTTTGTATTGGACTGATGAAGCCACTGTGTGGCGAAACGTTTCTCCAATAAAGATTCCCATGTGTTGCATAAGTGTCTCAATTCTTCAGGTTGTGAATATTATTATAATCAAAACTAGGTGCTCAATGTAAATTGTGAATAACGTGAAACCCAGTACTGGCCCCTGTGGAATGCCACTCATAACCGGTCCCCTCTGATTTCTCCCCATTATTTTCACCTGAACCCATGACCTTGGGGTTACTGTGACGTGCCATGGGTCAGCGGCGGCAGTTATAATCTTCTGTGAGATCTTATTTCAGTTTTGTTTCTCACTATACTGACATGAATATTCCGCATTTGAGGCACTGTCAAGTTGCTGAACAATTGCTGGCAACATTAGATAAATATTAAGAAAAAACAAATTTAACATGTTAATATTTGGTCATGTTTCCATACGATCTGATTACCAATTTCAGGTAGTTAGGCCTAGAATAAGAATTTTTTTTTTTTTTATGTAAGTCGAGTTCATTTCTTGAATCCATTTTTTCCCCAGGACAAGCAAATCACCGTTAAGTTTTTGGCATGGGACTTTCATTTCCTTCAAACAATTTTCCATAGGCCTGAGGGTAGGGTTGTTCCCTGACCATTGGACAATATCGACACTGTTCTCTTGCAACCATTTCTTGATTATTTCAACATATACGGAGCACTGTGTTGCATGAAGTGTGGTGTCGTGAATCTTGTAGAGAGAGAGGATATGCTCCTTAAGCGGTTTGGTTTGAAAAATAAACACAAACACAGTGGGATTTATCAAGACACAAACAGCTGTTTGTGATGATAAAGTCACTGTGTGGGCGAAACGTAGTCACTAAAGGCTCCTATAATACTGCATTTGTGTTTTTCCATCGTGTCGGTATTTTATGCCATTTATCTCCATTAAGCACATCTACTGCACATACAGACTGGTATCCAAGTGAGAGTGGATCTCATGCGACTCAGCATCGTTTGCTGGTTCCTGCCACTTCATCAGATGGCCAAGTGAATCACATAGGTCATGTCATACATGCTGCAGGGACACTTACCACTTACTGCCTCAGACTTCTTGCCATCTGAACCACCACACACTATGGGTCCACTTCCTACACAGGAACGTATGGGTATTCTGGTTGTATTTTTAACCAGGTTCTTGATAGTGGTCGAAAAGGATTTTTACATGTTATAGTGTTGTTTGTGGTTTTATTGTGTGTAACTTCTGAATCCTAACGTTTGTACAAGAAAAAAATCGAAGAATGTCTGTTGGTCACAGTCATCTTAAAACTGGCAAATACACTGGACACATTAGGGGGTACCTCCCCACATGAGGGGGTGATGTATAGCTTAGTGGGGTTATCTGCACGGTCCTCTCCTCCTGCAATCATTAAAAAAATGGGAAGGGATCTTTGGACCAATGAATACAATGGATGTATGGGCGCCCCTCATCGAGGAAATCCTGGCTTGAGATGCTATACATTCTCAGGAAGGACGCAGTTATGACGCCTTTCCTGGTCCTGCTATCTTGACGAAAGTAGTGATATAGAATTGTAGATCATCCTTATTAGTAGGTATACGATATATCTTGTAAACAAGGCCGCCATTTGTTTTAGGCGGCAGAACATTAACCCTTAAACTGTCCAAACGTAGATTTACATTTTTTCAACATTTGAAGGTATGTAAAAAAAACGCAGAGCTTCTTTTTTTTTTTTTTACATTTGAAAACGTGTAAAAAAACCTTTGATCTACGTTTTTTATTGAAAATATGTAAAAAAAACGTGGATCTACTTTTGGAGCACAACGCATGTGAACGTAGATCTGCTTGGACAGTTTAAGGGTTAAGGAAAGAGCGTTATTCATTTTTTTCTACTTCCACGGTGATCTTGATGGAGAGTTGTGTAGTTGATTTCTGTGAGCAGGTTCCGGAAGATTTAGCTTCTCTTGAAGGCATCAGTCTTGGAGATTTCTGCCGAAAATTGTGGCTTCGACAAGGCCTGGTTGATCAAGGAGAAATATTAGTCACCTTGTAGGGTTCTGTATCTTGTTCAGGAGATGAGATGAGCAGTCAGTTCAAGGAAATGGTACATACTGCAGGGAAGAAAGTCATACAGGGAGACTTGCAGTCGCTGGTCTCAAGCCCCTCAGGGTTGTAATAAGCCTTTTTTGGGCTGCCATGACAAAGAGTCACTACACGACTCTTCTCAGTTATTGTAATGTCAAACTTCACCCCAGGATATTAGCTTCATTGTAGGGTTATTAAATTTATTTTCTCTCTCTCTCTCTCTCTCTCTCTCTCTCTCTCTCTCTCTCTCTCTCTCTCTCTCTCTCTCTCTCTCTCTCTCTCTCTCTCTCTCTCTCTCTCTCTCTCTCTCTCTCTCTCTCTCTCTCGCTCTCACATTCAACACTCAAGGTTTTTTTTTAATAGATTAAGCTAAAAGTTCTTATGTTTAATACAAGCTAAGAGCTGTTACCTACCTTAGCTTATCTAAAAGCTTCCCCTAGCAGTATATTATTATCATCATTATTATTATTATTATTATTATTATTATTATTATTATTATTATTATTATTATTATTATTATTATTATTATTAATATGAAACAGACAAGGAGCAGGATGGAGACAGAGTCACCTATGGGCCAGAAATTTCATTTGGTCTGTTGATTTTATTTCATTAATGTTTGTATGCTGTGAAAACATTCTAAACTCGACCATTCTTAGAATGATCGATCGCAGATGAAGTGATGAGTGTAATTGTTGTTGACTGCCCGTCTTGCGGTATGGAAGGTGTCTTCTCGTCGTCTGCGAAGTGGAGCCAACCGTAGTACCGTCATAACATTGTCCTTAATGAACAACAAGGCACAATACCATGACTGGAACAATAGACAAATAACCTGCACATGAGATAGAGCTTACAACGACGTTTCGGTCCGACGCGGACCATTTACCATATTAAAAGCTCTGCTGAAATAACAGAGCCATGGGGGCCGAGTCCTGGCGAAAAATCGCCTTGCACGGTGCATTCTGATGAGACGAGACGGGGAACAGGGAATCCAAGAAAGTGGTGCATACTTAAGGTGAGAGAGAGCTTGCGATTGTACAGTTTTGCAGCCTCTGCTGTTGAGCAAATACGAGGTATCGTATTTTCCGGCATATAAGGCGCACGTCTGAAGTATCATAACGGTATATCAGCAGTCATATAAAGGGCTAATTACCCTCGTATTTCACGCTAAAGCATAACCCAGAACCTACCCTTGACCCTGATCTTGAGCATATAAGGCGCAGGGTTATTTTCAAAGAATTTGTGGAAGCGCGCCTTATATGCCGGAAAATACGATACGTCTTAGTTTGGTTTGCATAATTTACCTCGTGATTCTTCATAGACATTTTGGAGTCATATCTCAGGTTATTCACTTGATCCCCTGGCTCTTAACACCCATTCATTGTTACCATAACTCCAGTATTAATAACACGCTGGCTAAAAAAAACATCATTTGTGTGTTTGCAGAGGCAAATGTATCCTGCCATTGTTGTGCCCAGGTTGACATAGTTGCTGATCAATGTGCCTGAGACCAACTGGCATTTTATCTCTTGCATGTTGATAAATTAGACACATGTGCAACTCTTGGGTATCTTTATTGAGGAAACGTTTCGCCACACAGTGGCTTCATCAGTCCATACGTAGGAGAAACTTGAAGAACAGGAGGAGAATGAGGTAATCAGTCCCTCAACCTTGAGTCGATGTGTTCAGTCCATCAATCTTGAGTAGATGTTAGAGTACATTTATAAGCAGGTTTATTCAGATATAGGTACACATAAATACAGTTACATAAATTATCATACATAGCGCGTATGAATAGATTACCTAGGATAAGCCAGAAAAGTCAAAAGTGACCTATTTCCATTGGTGTGCCTAGGATTCTTTGACGAGGTGAAGGTCATTGAAGTAGACATTCTATAACAGTGGACCAAACACTTCGTTGTTGAACACTGGCAACAACTGATGTTAAACCTTGGCTCCCTGTCGAGGGAATGTCTCAGAGCAATGTCTGCAACAACCGAGTGCCGTGTAAACTAAGAGAGAGCTACTCCCTTGAAGTTAGTCATTAAGGAAGTATATTGCAAAGGCAGACTCCAACAGTTAGTTCTATATCTTATTATCCAAGAGCTTGCAGTTTATCTAAGACTCCCTGGTGCCATATTCGGCCGAGGGCACCAGCAATGTCTGGTGCTGCTACACAGCTCATCTTGAATTAGTCTGCATAAATAACTCATTACGAATGCAACCTCTGTAACTTGTTCAGCTATCAGAGCTTTGGGGTCCAGTCCTTGGACCAATTATGTACCTCTGTAATCTGTTGACTACCGCCCACAGGATGGGTATGGGGTGCATAATGTAGATATTAAACTGATCTTAGATTCATCTAGAGGCTGGTTCCACACAAAAGACAAATTTAACAGTAATCAGCTACAGAGTGACCTTTTCTGAAGCCAAACTGACGGTCACACATAAGCGAGTGATGGAAAACTTCTGTTATATGCCGTCAAATTACTGTCTCAAGAATTTTGTCATTAATTGACAGGAGTGACATTGGTCACTAGCTGATGTGTATCGTTCTGCTTTTATTTTTGTGAACACGTACAGCATTTGCTTTATTCCTCAAAGACCATTTACTCTGTGTTAGGCAGAGCTGATAGATGCGAGTGAGGCGATGCCAGCTGATCGATACATCTACTCAGAAAAATAAAACACTTGTGCAGCATTTGGAAACCTGTATTGAGGAAACGTTTCGCCAGCCAGTGGCTTCTTCAGTCCAATACAGAGAACAACTATGCAAGATGAGTGTCTCATTCAAGGTGACTTTTCCAAGCCATTTACATCACATCAACTCAGCAATCTTGCGTTCGTCGTATCTGGACCTCCAGCCTTTCCTGGTGCAGGGATTTAAGCAGGTGTACCGGACTCCATTCCTGTCATAATATATCACATCTGATAACTTTGACACATTTATTGTGGTTAGAAATGAAAGTCGCCTTAACTGGATCAGTGACTTATATCTCGGCAGCAAAGAATTTAGTAAGTACAATATGTCAGAATTCTCTTAATTGCTGGTAGAGACATCCCATCCCACACACACACACACACTCACACATACACACACACACACACACACACACACACACACACACACACACACACACACACACACACACACACACACACACATATATATATATATATATATATATATATATATATATATATATATATATATATATATATATATATGTCGTGCCGAATAGGTAAAACTGGTCACTTAGCAAGAACTCATTTAAAATTAAGTCCTTTCTAAAATTTTCTCGTATACATTTAAAGATACATTTTTCATTTATGTTAATATAAAAATTAATAATTTTGTACCAAAAGAACCTTAGAAAACTTACCTGACCTTATTATAACAAGCTCAATTTAATTTAGCCTAATCCAAGTAAATATATTTTAGATAAGTTTACAATAATTTAATAATAAACAAACACAATGAAATATATATTTTTTTTTTCGTTAGGTTCAGAATGATTTTTGTGAAATTATTACATACTCAAATTTTCGCTTGCCTTAATCGGCAATTTTTATCTATTCGGCACAACATATATACACCCAGCTCTTTGCCTCCCTCTCTCCTCCCTCACTTGTCTCTTTTTCTCTCTCTCTCCCTGCCTGTACCCTTGTCTCTCCCAACATTACTGCAGCATCACTACACAACCCATCATTACGTTGCACTGGAAGTGAGTTGAAAAATTTACTTCCTGTACTCACTAATACACAGCAGTGAAATGACAACTTGTACTGGTAGGACCATTCTACTCTCCAACATTCTACTCTCCAACATTGTACTCTCCAACATTCTACTCTTCAACATTGTACTCTCCAACATTCTACTCTTCAACATTGTACTCTCCAACATTCTACTCTTCAACATTGTACTCTCCAACATTCTACTCTTCAACATTGTACTCTCCAACATTCTACTCTTCAACATTGTACTCTCCAACATTCTACTCTCCAACATTCTACTCTTCAACATTCTACTCTCCAACATTCTACTCTCCAACATTCTACTCTTCAACATTCTACTCTCCAACATTCTACTCTCCAACATTCTACTCTCCAACATTCTACTCTGCAACATTCTACTCTTCAACATTCTACTCTCCAACATTGTACTCTCCAACATTCTACTCTTCAACATTGTATACTCCAACATTCTACTCTCCAACATTCTACTCTTCAACATTGTACTCTCCAACATTCTACTCTCCAACATTCTACTCTCCAACATTCTACTCTCCAACTGTGGTCTTGAAGATTCTGAAGCACAGGCAGGAAGATTGGTGTTTATATACTTGATTCAGGTGAGATTCAGTAGACGAAGGCATTGTTACTGGTAGGTGGGATCCCTCAATGGAAGTAGGTCATGCCCAAGAGATGGACCAGGAGTTAGCAAGAAGGTTGTGGTGATGTCCTCTGTATCAAGATTCCATGATACTGTTGTGTCTGACAAGCTGCGTACCAGAACTCTTCGTCCGCCAGGAACTTAGTCTCAAGAACTGATGAAGTCCCTGATAGTTTTATCAGTTCATTTGTCTTATTTACACTGTGGGGAATCTGTCAATTTATCACCTCTCCACAGGTTAGTGACATGGACTTTGATTCTACGTCATTGACCTTGAGAAAGTCTTTCCGTGGCTGGAACAACGATCTAATAAGTGTGTCTTATCTGTGAATTTTTGTGCAGTTTGTCTCTGTTTTTATACTTGTTGGTAATACGTCATTTGTTCTGGGTCTCGATTTAGTCAGTTAGAAAATACTGGAGAAAATTCGTTGGGTCTGTTCGTAAACAACAAACAAGCTTTTCAACAGTCTACTCTCCAACATTCTGCTAGTCAACATTCTATTCTCCAGAATTGTACTCTCCAACATTCTCTTCAGTGTTCTATCTTCCAACATTCTACTCTCTAATATCACACATTTTTGTTTCTGTTTCTTTTTTGTTGTGTTTTTAGCTACAGAATTGTTTATTATTGTCACAATCACGACGAAACAAACTCCTCATCTACCACAACACTCGCCATTACCAACCACCCCATCCTCACTTATACATTCGTTAAACAGAGGTTTTAGCAAACATTAGTGAGCTGATGCAGCAGAAGCCAGGAAATATTTGGTCTAACTTAATAACAGTTTCACAGACCCGTGGCTGTGAAGAGACAGCAGAGTCAGACTAAGTCAGTGACTAAGTTATGTCAAGCTGAGACGTCTCCCAAAATTGGAAAATCGAAATAATTAATGGTAAAGTTTACGGAAAGGATGACAAAATTAATTCACTGTATAAGGACTGATTACATCGACTCCAGGCTGAGGAACTGATTACCTCACTCTTATTCACTATTCTTCTTTGTATTGGACTGATGAGGAGGCCTGGTCACAGACCGGGCCGCGGGGGCGTTAACCCCCGAAACTCTCTCCAGGTAAACTCCAGATGAAACCACTGTTTGGCGAAACGTTTCCCCAATAAAGATACCCAAGTGTTGCACATGTGTTTAATTTATCAACTTGTCGGTTCTCTGAACCATTCATCTACAATTACTTAGGCTCTGGCAAAAAAATATAACTGCCTTGTGTATGATATATATTTTTGAGCATATTCTGTCCACTGAATGCTCCACTACCCATCGAAATAGTATATGTGGGTGTCATGCCTCAGTTAGATGTTCACTCATCATCCCAAATCACTAAAATCACGAGGAAGCACACACAATGGTGATTCTTTATGCTATACTTAGCGACTGCGATCTGATTTTTGTACGAGAGTTCACTTCACGGGTTAAGAGCTGCTATCCTGCCTTAGAATTATTTAATAACATGGTTGTGGTACATCATTCTCTAGGACGAGACCCACAACTGTTAACTAACACCCCGGTTCTTATTTACTGTCAGGTAAATGGACACTGATGCATCTAATGTGGCATTTTATTGTGGAAACGTTTCGCTCTTCAGGAGCTTTGTCAAGCCGTTACAAATATTAGGACAGCTCCTGGAGAGCGAAGCTTTGCCACAATAAGATGCCACATTAGTCGGATCTGTGCCCACTTATCTAACACCTCGGTAATTCTGTCGTTATTATTACTTACTGTTAAGTAAATCTGGGCAGCAGGTGTAGTGAGACTCTTGCCCCTACGTCTCAGTCTATCCTGAGACTGAACCTACGATATTTTGGATTGTGGTTGCAGGGGTCGAGACTCAGCTCCTGGCGTCGAACTCTCTAATCAACTAGATGCTTTTCGGTCTCTCTGTGATCTGAAACCGATATCCCCGTCTCCCATAAGCCTAGTCCCCTCTACCTTAGCGCACGCAAAATGAATAGTGCAGGGTGAGGCCTAAGTTGAAGATTTAAATCCAGGCAGAAAAGGCATTCAAAATTTACCTCATGGAAACTAATATCCTAATTTCAAGAATAAAAATGGCAGTTTGGCACACGGCCCAAAATCAATAAAATTTTAAGTTCTTTCTACCAGTTCCTCTACCAGTTACTCTGCTTGTTCCTCTACCAGTTACTCTGCTTGTTCCTCTCCCAGTTACTCTGCTTGTTCCTCTCCCAGTTACTCTGCTTGTTCCTCTCCCAGTTCCTCTACCAGTTCCTCTGCCAGTTACTCTGCCAGTTACTCTGCCAGTTACTCTACCAGTTACTGTGCCTGTTCCTCTACCAGTTCCTCTTCCAGTTACTCTACCAGTTCCTCTACCAGTTACTCTGCCTGTTCCTCTCACAGTTCCTCTACCAGTTACTCTGCTTGTTCCTCTACCAGTTACTCTGCTTGTTCCTCTACCAGTTACTCTGCTTGTTCCTCTACCAGTTACTCTGCTTGTTCCTCTACCAGTTACTCTGCTTGTTCCTCTCCCAGTTACTCTGCTTGTTCCTCTCCCAGTTACTCTGCTTGTTCCTCTCCCAGTTCCTCTACCAGTTCCTCTGCCAGTTACTCTGCCAGTTACTCTACCAGTTATTGTGCCTGTTCCTCTACCAGTTCCTCTTCCAGTTACTCTACCAGTTCCTCTACCAGTTACTCTGCCTGTTCCTCTACCAGTTCCTCTACCAGTTCCTCTACCAGTTCCTCTACTAGTTCTTCTACCAGTTCCTCTGCTAGTTCCTCTACCAGTTCCTCTGCCAGTTACTCTGCCAGTTACTCTACCAATTATTGTGCCTGTTCCTCTACCAGTTCCTCTTCCAGTTACTCTACCAGTTCCTCTACCAGTTACTCTGCCTGTTCCTCTACCAGTTCCTCTTCCAGTTACTCTACCAGTTCCTCTACCAGTTACTCTGCCTGTTCCTCTACCAGTTCCTCTACCAGTTCCTCTACCAGTTCCTCTACTAGTTCTTCTACCAGTTCCTCTGCTAGTTCCTCTACCAGTTCCTCTGCCAGTTACTCAGCCAGTTACTCTACCAGTTACTGTGCCTGTTCCTCTCCCAGTTACTCTGCTTGTTCCTCTCCCAGTTCCTCTAACAGTTCCTCTGCCAGTTACTCTGCCAGTTACTCTACCAGTTACTGTGCCTGTTCCTCTACCAGTTCCTCTTCCAGTTACTCTACCAGTTCCTCTGCCAGTTACTCTGCCAGTTACTCTACCAGTTACTGTGCCTGTTCCTCTACCAGTTACTCTGCCAGTTCCTCTACCAGTTCCTCTACTAGTTCCTCTACCAGTTCCTCTGCTAGTTCCTCTGCCAATTAGTCTACCAGTTCCTCTACCAGTTCCTCTACCAGTTCTTCTACCAGTTCCTCTGTTAGTTCCTCTACCACTTCTTCTACCAGTTCCTCTACCAGTTCCTCTACCAGTTCCTCTACTAGTTCTTCTACCAGTTCCTCTGTTAGTTCCTCTGCCAATTATTCTACCAGTTTCTCTACCATTTCCTCTACCAGTTCTTCTACCAGTTCCTCTGCTAGTTCCTCTACCAGCTCCTCTACCAGTTATTCTACCAGTTTCTCTACCATTTCCTCTACCAGTTCTTCTACCAGTTCCTTTGCTAGTTCCTCTACCAGCTCCTCTACCAGTTATTCTACCAGTTTCTCTACCATTTCCTCTACCAGTTCTACCAGTTCCTCTGCTAGTTCCTCTACCAGCTCCTCTACCAGTTTCTCTACCATTTCCTCTACCAGTTCTTCTACCAGTTCCTCTGCTAGTTCTTCTACCAGTTCCTCTACCAGTTATTCTACCAGTTACTCTGCCAGTTCCTCTACCAGTTCCTCTACCAGTTCTACCAGTTCTACCAGTTCCTCTACTAGTTCCTGTACATTTCAGTTAGGTGTTCAACGTATGACATTTATTTTCTCAGTACTGGGTTTAACTGAGAGCCACGAGAGGCTGTGGTGGTGGTGGTGGTGGTGGTGGTGGTGGTGGTGGTGGCGGTGGTGGTGGTGGTGGCGGTGGTGGTGGCGGTGGTGGTGGTGATGGTGGTGGTGGCGGTGGCGGTGGTGGCGGTGGCGGTGGCGGTGGCGGTGGAGGTGGTGGTGGCGGTGGTGGCGGTGGTGGTGGTGGTGGCGGTGGTGGCGGTGGTGGCGGTGGCGGTGGCGGTGGTGATGGTGGTGGTGGTGGTGGTGGTGGTGGTGGTGGTGGTGGCGGTGGTGGTGGCGGTGGCGGTGGTGGTGGTGGTGGTGGTGGTGGTGGTGGTGGTGGTGGCGGCGGTGGTGGTGGCGGTGGTGGTGGTGGTGGTGGTGGTGGTGGTGGTGGTGGTGGTGGCGGTGGTGGTGGCGGTGGTGGTGGTGGTGGTGGTGGTGGTGGTGGTGGTGGTGGTGGCGGTGGTGGTGGCGGTGGTGGTGGCGGTGGTGGTGGTGGTGGCGGTGGCGGTGGCGGTGGTGGAGGTGGCGGTGGTGGTGGTGGTGGTGGTGGTGGTGGTGGCGGTGGTGGCGGTGGTGGTGGCGGTGGTGGTGGCGGTGGTGGTGGTGGTAGTGGTGGCGGTGGTGGTGGTGGTGGTAGTGGTGATGATGATGGTAGTGGTGGTGGTAGTGATGGTGGTGATGGTGGAGGTAGTGGTAGTGAGGTGCTGACAGTAGTAACGCTTATATAGGTGGGGGTGGTGGTAGTAGTAGGGTGTGTGGAGGGGTGTGTGTGGAAGGGATGTGTGTGTGTGTGTGTGTGTGGAAGGGATGTGTGTGTGTGTGTGTGGAAGGGATGTGTGTGTGTGTGTGTGGAAGGGATGTGTGTGTGTGTGTGTGGAAGGGATGTGTGTGTGTGTGGAAGGGAGTGTGGGGGGTTCTGAGGGGTGGTAGTGAAGATGACAAAGATGGTGGTGATAATGATCATGACAGTGACATGTTGCAAACCACAACCTATCATACCTCGTGTGTGTAACACTACAGCAGTGACCTTCACCACAACACTGTAACACTATAGCAGTGACCTTCACCACAACACTGTGTAACACTATAGCAGTGACCTTCACCACAACACTGTAACACTATAGCAGTGACCTTCACCACAACACTGTAACACTACAGCAGTGACCTTCACCACAACACTGTAACACTATAGCAGTGACCTTCACCACAACACTGTAACACTACAGCAGTGACCTTCACCACAACACTGTAACACTACAGCAGTGACCTTCACCACAACACTGTAACACTACAGCAGTGACCTTCACCACAACACTGTAACACTACAGCAGTGACCTTCACCACAACACTGTAACACTATAGCAGTGACCTTCACCACAACACTGTAACACTATAGCAGTGACCTTCACCACAACACTGTAACACTACAGCAGTGACCTTCACCACAACACTGTAACACTATAGCAGTGACCTTCACCACAACACTGTAACACTATAGCAGTGACCTTCACCACAACACTGTAACACTATAGCAGTGACCTTCACCACAACACTGTAACACTACAGCAGTGACCTTCACCACAACACTGTAACACTACAGCAGTGACCTTCACCACAACACTGTAACACTATAGCAGTGACCTTCACCACAACACTGTAACACTATAGCAGTGACCTTCACCACAACACTGTAACACTAGAGCAGTGACCTTCACCACAACACTGTAACACTAGAGCAGTGACCTTCACCACAACACTGTGTAACACTATAGCAGTGACCTTCACCACAACACTGTAACACTAGAGCAGTGACCTTCACCACAACACTGTGTAACACTACAGCAGTGACCTTCACCACAACACTGTAACACTATAGCAGTGACCTTCACCACAACACTGTAACACTATAGCAGTGACCTTCACCACAACACTGTAACACTAGAGCAGTGACCTTCACCACAACACTGTGTAACACTATAGCAGTGACCTTCACCACAACACTGTAACACTATAGCAGTGACCTTCACCACAACACTGTAACACTACAGCAGTGACCTTCACCACAACACTGTAACACTATAGCAGTGACCTTCACCACAACACTGTAACACTATAGCAGTGACCTTCACCACAACACTGTAACACTACAGCAGTGACCTTCACCACAACACTGTAACACTATAGCAGTGACCTTCACCACAACACTGTGTAACACTATAGCAGTGACCTTCACCACAACACTGTGTAACACTATAGCAGTGACCTTCACCACAACACTGTGTAACACTGTAGCAGTGACCTTCACCACAACACTGTGTAACACTATAGCAGTGACCTTCACCACAACACTGTGTAACACTATAGCAGTGACCTTCACCACAACACTGTGTAACACTATAGCAGTGACCTTCACCACAACACTGTGTAACACTATAGCAGTGACCTTCACCACAGCACTGTGTAACACTATAGCAGTGACCTTCACCACAGCACTGTGTAACACTATAGCAGTGACCTTCACCACAGCACTGTGTAACACTATAGCAGTGACCTTCACCACAACACTGTAACACTATAGCAGTGACCTTCACCACAACACTGTAACACTATAGCAGTGACCTTCACCACAACACTGTGTAACACTATAGCAGTGACCTTCACCACAGCACTGTGTAACACTATAGCAGTGACCTTCACCACAACACTGTGTAACACTATAGCAGTGACCTTCACCACAGCACTGTGTAACACTATAGCAGTGACCTTCACCACAACACTGTGTAACACTATAGCAGTGACCTTCACCACAACACTGTAACACTATAGCAGTGACCTTCACCACAACACTGTGTAACACTATAGCAGTGACCTTCACCACAACACTGTGTAACACTATAGCAGTGACCTTCACCACAACACTGTGTAACACTATAGCAGTGACCTTCACCACAACACTGTGTAACACTATAGCAGTGACCTTCACCACAACACTGTGTAACACTATAGCAGTGACCTTCACCACAACACTGTAACACTATAGCAGTGACCTTCACCACAACACTGTGTAACACTATAGCAGTGACCTTCACCACAACACTGTGTAACACTATAGCAGTGACCTTCACCACAACACTGTGTAACACTATAGCAGTGACCTTCACCACAACACTGTAACACTATAGCAGTGACCTTCACCACAACACTGTGTAAGACTACAAGTGACCTTCACCACAACACTAACACTACAGCAGTGACCTTCACCACAACACTGTAACACTAGCAGTGACCTTCACCACAACACTGTGTAACACTATAGCAGTGACCTTTACCACAACACTGTAACACTATAGCAGTGACCTTCACCACAACACTGTGTAACACTATAGCAGTGACCTTCACCACAACACTGTGTAACACTATAGCAGTGACCTTCACCACAACACTGTGTAACACTATAGCAGTGACCTTCACCACAACACTGTAACACTATAGCAGTGACCTTCACCACAACACTGTAACACTATAGCAGTGACCTTCACCACAACACTGTGTAACACTATAGCAGTGACCTTCACCACAACACTGTGTAACACTATAGCAGTGACCTTCACCACAACACTGTGTAAGACTACAAGTGACCTTCACCACAACACTAACACTACAGCAGTGACCTTCACCACAACACTGTGTAACACTATAGCAGTGACCTTCACCACAACACTGTAACACTATAGCAGTGACCTTCACCACAACACTGTAACACTATAGCAGTGACCTTCACCACAACACTGTGTAACACTATAGCAGTGACCTTCACCACAACACTGTGTAACACTATAGCAGTGACCTTCACCACAACACTGTAACACTATAGCAGTGACCTTCACCACAACACTGTAAATATCTGAGTGTTTGTAAATACTGTTAGTGTGTGCAAAACAACCAACCAGGGGAGTTGAATATTAGCTCTAGGCCTTTAGTGTTGCAATCAACACATTAGGAGCCTGCAGTGTTGCAGAAATAGAGCAAGAAATCCAGCCAAGTAAGTTCATGTGACTGACTTTCCCAAAGGAGAGTATGAACAGACCTGCCTGAACTTCCTACCCTATTTCTGCAACATTGCAGGCTCCTGATGATGAGTTGATTGCAACACGAAAGGTCAAGAGCTAACATTCAACTCTCATTGTTGGCTGTTCTGCATCCTGTATCTCTTGTTTGCGATTTTTGTATGTTAATGTGTGTTTGTAAATATATGTCAAGTGTGTGTTTGTAAATATATGTCAAGTGTGTGTTTGTAAATATATGTCAAGTGTGTGTTTGTAAATATATGTCAAGTGTGTGTTTGTAAATATATGTCAAGTGTGTGTTTGTAAATATATGTTATGTGTGTGTTTGTAAATATATGTCAAGTGTGTGTTTGTAAATATATGTCAAGTGTATGTTTGTAAATATATGTCAAGTGTGTGTTTGTAAATACATGTTATGTGTGTGTTTGTAAATATATGTCAAGTGTTTGTAAATATATGTTAGTGTGCGTTTGTAAATATATGTTAGTGCGTGTTTGTAAATATATGTCAAGTGTTTGTAAATATATGTCAAGTGTGTGCTTGTAAATATATGTCAAGTATGTTTGTAAATATATGTCAAGTGTGTGTTTGTAAATATATGTCAAGTGTTTGTAAATATATGTCAAGTGTTTGTAAATATATGTCAAGTGTGTGCTTGTAAATATATGTCAAGTATGTTTGTAAATATATGTCAAGTGCGTGTTTGTAAATATATGTCAAGTGTTTGTAAATATATGTCAAGTGTGTGCTTGTAAATATATGTCAAGTATGTTTGTAAATATATGTCAAGTGCGTGTTTGTAAATATATGTCAAGTGTGTGCTTATAAATATATGTCAAGTGTGTGTTTGCAAATATATGTCAAGTGTGTGTTTGTAAATATATGTCAAGTGTGTTTGTAAATATATGTCAAGTGTATGTTTGTAAATATATGTCGTGTGTTTGTAAATATATGTCAAGTGTGTGTTTGTAAATATATGTCAAGTGTATGTTTGTAAATATATGTCAAGTGTGTTTGTAAATATATGTCAAGTGTGTGTTTGTAAATATATGTCAAGTGTGTGTTTGCAAATATATGTCAAGTGTGTTTGTAAATATATGTCAAGTGTGTGTTTGTAAATATATGTCAAGTGTGTGTTTGTAAATATATGTCAAGTGTGTGTTTGTAAATATATGTCAAGTGTGTGTTTGTAAATATATGTCAAGTGTGTGTTTGTAAATATATGTCAAGTGTGTGTTTGTAAATATATGTCAAGTGTGTGTTTGTAAATATATGTCAAGTGTATGTTTGTAAATATATGTCAAGTGTGTGTTTGTAAATATATGTCAAGTGTGTGTTTGTAAATATATGTCAAGTGTATGTTTGTAAATATATGTCAAGTGTGTGTTTGTAAATATATGTTATGTGTGTGTTTGTAAATATATGTCAAGTGTGTTTGTAAATATATGTCAAGTGTGTGTTTGTAAATATATGTCAAGTGTGTGTTTGTAAATATATGTCAAGTGTGTTTGTAAATATATGTGAAGTGTGTTTGTAAATATATGTCAAGTGTGTGTTGGTAAATATATGCCAAATGTGTGTTTGTAAATATATGTCAAATGTGTGTTTGTAAATATATGTCAAGTGTGTGTTTGTAAATATATGTCAAGTGTGTTTGTAAATATATGTCAAGTGTGTTTGTAAATATATGTCAAGTGTGTGTTGGTAAATATATGCCAAGTGTGTGTTTGTAAATATATGTCAAATGTGTGTTTGTAAATATATGTCAAATGTGTGTTTGTAAATATATGTCAAGTGTGTGTGTGTAAATATATGTCAAGTGTGTGTTTGTAAATATATGTCAAGTGTGTGTTTGTAAATATATGTCAAGTGTGTGTTTGTAAATATATGTTATGTGTGTGTTTGTAAATATATGTCAAGTGTGTGTTTGTAAATATATGTCAAGTGTATGTTTGTAAATATATGTCAAGTGTGTGTTTGTAAATACATGTTATGTGTGTGTTTGTAAATATATGTCAAGTGTTTGTAAATATATGTTAGTGTGCGTTTGTAAATATATGTTAGTGCGTGTTTGTAAATATATGTCAAGTGTTTGTAAATATATGTCAAGTGTGTGCTTGTAAATATATGTCAAGTATGTTTGTAAATATATGTCAAGTGTGTGTTTGTAAATATATGTCAAGTATTTGTAAATATATGTCAAGTGTTTGTAAATATATGTCAAGTGTGTGCTTGTAAATATATGTCAAGTATGTTTGTAAATATATGTCAAGTGCGTGTTTGTAAATATATGTCAAGTGTTTGTAAATATATGTCAAGTGTGTGCTTGTAAATATATGTCAAGTATGTTTGTAAATATATGTCAAGTGCGTGTTTGTAAATATATGTCAAGTGTGTGCTTATAAATATATGTCAAGTGTGTGTTTGCAAATATATGTCAAGTGTGTGTTTGTAAATATATGTCAAGTGTGTTTGTAAATATATGTCAAGTGTATGTTTGTAAATATATGTCGTGTGTTTGTAAATATATGTCAAGTGTGTGTTTGTAAATATATGTCAAGTGTATGTTTGTAAATATATGTTTACCTGGAGTTTACCTGGAGAGAGTTTCGGGGGTCAACGCCCCCGCGGCCCGGTCTGTGACCAGGCCTCCTGGTGGATCAGCGCCTGATCAACCAGGCTGTTGCTGCTGGCTGCACGCAAACCAACGTACGAGCCACAGCCCGGCTGATCAGGAACTGACTTTAGGTGCTTGTCCAGTGCCAGCTTGAAGACTGCCAGGGTTCTGTTGGTAATCCCCCTTATGTGTGCTGGGAGGCAGTTGAACAGTCTCGGTCCCCTGACACTTATTGTATGGTCTCTTAACGTGCTAGTGACACCCCTGCTTTTCATTGGGGGGATGGTGCATCGTCTGCCAAGTCTTTTGCTTTCGTAGTGAGTGATTTTCGTGTGCAAGTTCGGTACTAGTCCCTCTAGGATTTTCCAGGTGTATATAATCATGTATCTCTCCCTCCTGCGTTCCAGGGAATACAGGTTTAGAAACCTCAAGCGCTCCCAGTAATTGAGGTGTTTTATCTCCGTTATGCGCGCCGTGAAAGTTCTCTGTACATTTTCTAGGTCGGCAATTTCACCTGCCTTGAAAGGTGCTGTTAGAGTGCAGCAATATTCCAGCCTAGATAGAACAAGTGACCTGAAGAGTGTCATCATGGGCTTGGCCTCCCTAGTTTTGAAGGTTCTCATTATCCATCCTGTCATTTTTCTAGCAGATGCGATTGATACAATGTTATGGTCCTTGAAGGTGAGATCCTCCGACATAATCACTCCCAGGTCTTTGACGTTGGTGTTTCGCTCTATTTTGTGGCCAGAATTTGTTTTGTACTCTGATGAAGATTTAATTTCCTCATGTTTACCATATCTGAGTAATTGAAATTTCTCATCGTTGAACTTCATATTGTTTTCTGCAGCCCACTGAAAGATTTGGTTGATGTCCGCCTGGAGCCTTGCAGTGTCTGCAATGGAAGACACTGTCATGCAGATTCGGGTGTCATCTGCAAAGGAAGACACGGTGCTGTGGCTGACATCCTTGTCTATGTCGGATATGAGGATGAGGAACAAGATGGGAGCTAGTACTGTGCCTTGTGGAACAGAGCTTTTCACCGTAGCTGCCTCGGACTTTACTCTGTTGACGACTACTCTCTGTGTTCTGTTAGTGAGGAAATTATAGATCCATCGACCAACTTTTCCTGTTATTCCTTTAGCGCGCATTTTGTGCGCTATTACGCCATGGTCACACTTGTCGAAGGCTTTTGCAAAGTCTGTATATATTACATCTGCATTCTTTTTGTCTTCTAGTGCATTTAGGACCTTGTCGTAGTGATCCAGTAGTTGAGACAGACAGGAGCGACCTGTTCTAAACCCATGTTGCCCTGGGTTGTGTAACTGATGGGTTTCTAGATGGGTGGTGATCTTGCTTCTTAGGACCCTTTCAAAGATTTTTATGATATGGGATGTTAGTGCTATTGGTCTGTAGTTCTTTGCTGTTGCTTTACTGCCCCCTTTGTGGAGTGGGGCTATGTCTGTTGTTTTTAGTAACTGAGGGACGACCCCCGTGTCCATGCTCCCTCTCCATAGGATGGAAAAGGCTCGTGATAGGGACTTCTTGCAGTTCTTGATGAACACAGAGTTCCATGTCAAGTGTGTTTGTAAATATATGTCAAGTGTGTGTTTGTAAATATATGTCAAGTGTGTGTTTGCAAATATATGTCAAGTGTGTTTGTAAATATATGTCAAGTGTGTGTTTGTAAATATATGTCAAGTGTGTGTTTGTAAATATATGTCAAGTGTGTGTTTGTAAATATATGTCAAGTGTGTGTTTGTAAATATATGTCAAGTGTGTGTTTGTAAATATATGTCAAGTGTGTGTTTGTAAATATATGTCAAGTGTGTGTTTGTAAATATATGTCAAGTGTATGTTTGTAAATATATGTCAAGTGTGTGTTTGTAAATATATGTCAAGTGTGTGTTTGTAAATATATGTCAAGTGTATGTTTGTAAATATATGTCAAGTGTGTGTTTGTAAATATATGTTATGTGTGTGTTTGTAAATATATGTCAAGTGTGTTTGTAAATATATGTCAAGTGTGTGTTTGTAAATATATGTCAAGTGTGTGTTTGTAAATATATGTCAAGTGTGTTTGTAAATATATGTCAAGTGTGTTTGTAAATATATGTCAAGTGTGTGTTGGTAAATATATGCCAAGTGTGTGTTTGTAAATATATGTCAAATGTGTGTTTGTAAATATATGTCAAGTGTGTGTTTGTAAATATATGTCAAGTGTGTTTGTAAATATATGTCAAGTGTGTTTGTAAATATATGTCAAGTGTGTGTTGGTAAATATATGCCAAGTGTGTGTTTGTAAATATATGTCAAATGTGTGTTTGTAAATATATGTCAAATGTGTGTTTGTAAATATATGTCAAGTGTGTGTTTGTAAATATATGTCAAGTGTGTGTTTGTAAATATATGTCAAGTGTGTGTTTGTAAATATATGTCAAGTGTGTGTTTGTAAATATATGTCAAGTGTGTGTTTGTAAATATATGTCAAGTGTGTGTTGGTAAATATATGTCAAGTGTGTGTTGGTAAATATATGTCAAGTGTATGTTGGTAAATATATGTCAAGTGTATGTTGGTAAATATATGTCAAGTGTATGTTGGTAAATATATGTCAAGTATGTGTTGGTAAATATATGTCAAGTGTGTGTTGGTAAATATATGTCAAGTGTGTGTTGGTAAATATATGCCAAGTGTGTGTTTGTAAATATATGTCAAGTGTGTGTTGGTAAATATATGTCAAGTGTGTGTTGGTAAATATATGTCAAGTGTGTGTTGGTAAATATATGTCAAGTGTGTGTTGGTAAATATATGTCAAGTGTATGTTGGTAAATATATGTCAAGTGTGTGTTGGTAAATATATGTCAAGTGTGTGTTGGTAAATATATGTCAAGTGTATGTTGGTAAATATATGTCAAGTGTGTGTTGGTAAATATATGTCAAGTGGGTGTTGGTAAATATATGTCAAGTGTGTGTTTGTAAATATATGTCAAGTGTGTGTTGGTAAATATATGTCAAGTGTGTGTTTGTAAATATATGTCAAGTGTGTTTGTAAATATATGTCAAGTGTGTGTTGGTAAATATATGCCAAGTGTGTGTTTGTAAATATATGTCAAATGTGTGTTTGTAAATATATGTCAAGTGTGTTTGTAAATATATGTCAAGTGTGTGTTTGTAAATATATGTCAAGTGTGTGTTTGTAAATATATGTCAAGTGTGTGTTTGTAAATATATGTCAAGTGTGTGTTTGTAAATATATGTCAAGTGTGTGTTTGTAAATATATGTCAAGTGTGTGTTGGTAAATATATGTCAAGTGTGTGTTGGTAAATATATGTCAAGTGTATGTTGGTAAATATATGTCAAGTGTATGTTGGTAAATATATGTCAAGTGTATGTTGGTAAATATATGTCAAGTGTGTGTTGGTAAATATATGTCAAGTGTGTGTTGGTAAATATATGTCAAGTGTGTGTTGGTAAATATATGTCAAGTGTGTGTTTGTAAATATATGTCAAGTGTGTGTTGGTAAATATATGTCAAGTGTGTGTTGGTAAATATATGTCAAGTGTGTGTTGGTAAATATATGTCAAGTGTGTGTTGGTAAATATATGTCAAGTGTATGTTGGTAAATATATGTCAAGTGTGTGTTGGTAAATATATGTCAAGTGTGTGTTGGTAAATATATGTCAAGTGTATGTTGGTAAATATATGTCAAGTGTGTGTTGGTAAATATATGTCAAGTGTGTGTTGGTAAATATATGTCAAGTGTGTGTTGGTAAATATATGTCAAGTGTGTGTTGGTAAATATATGTCAAGTGTATGTTGGTAAATATATGTCAAGTGTGTGTTGGTAAATATATGTCAAGTGTGTGTTGGTAAATATATGTCAAGTGTGTGTTGGTAAATATATGTCAAGTGTGTGTTTGTAAATATATGTCAAGTGTGTGTTGGTAAATATATGTCAAGTGTGTGTTTGTAAATATATGTCAAGTGTGTTTGTAAATATATGTCAAGTGTGTGTTGGTAAATATATGTCAAGTGTGTGTTGGTAAATATATGTCAAGTGTGTGTTGGTAAATATATGTCAAGTGTGTGTTGGTAAATATATGTCAAGTGTATGTTGGTAAATATATGTCAAGTGTGTGTTGGTAAATATATGTCAAGTGTGTGTTGGTAAATATATGTCAAGTGTGTGTTGGTAAATATATGTCAAATGTGTGTTGGTAAATATATGTCAAGTGTATGTTGGTAAATATATGTCAAGTGTGTGTTGGTAAATATATGTCAAGTGTGTGTTGGTAAATATATGTCAAGTGTGTGTTGGTAAATATATGTCAAGTGTGTGTTTGTAAATATATGTCAAGTGTGTGTTGGTAAATATATGTCAAGTGTGTGTTTGTAAATATATGTCAAGTGTGTTTGTAAATATATGTCAAGTGTGTGTTGGTAAATATATGTCAAGTGTGTGTTTGTAAATATATGTCAAGTGTGTTTGTAAATATATGTCAAGTGTGTGTTGGTAAATATATGTCAAGTGTGTGTTGGTAAATATATGTCAAGTGTGTGTTTGTAAATATATGTCAAGTGTGTGTTTGTAAATATATGTCAAGTGTGTGTTTGTAAATATATGTCAAGTGTGTGTTTGTAAATATATGTTATGTGTGTGTTTGTAAATATATGTCAAGTGTGTGTTTGTAAATTTATGTCAAGTGTATGTTTGTAAATATATGTCAAGTGTGTGTTTGTAAATACATGTTATGTGTGTGTTTGTAAATATATGTCAAGTGTTTGTAAATATATGTTAGTGTGCGTTTGTAAATATATGTTAGTGCGTGTTTGTAAATATATGTCAAGTGTTTGTAAATATATGTCAAGTGTGTGCTTGTAAATATATGTCAAGTATGTTTGTAAATATATGTCAAGTGTGTGTTTGTAAATATATGTCAAGTGTTTGTAAATATATGTCAAGTGTTTGTAAATATATGTCAAGTGTGTGCTTGTAAATATATGTCAAGTATGTTTGTAAATATATGTCAAGTGCGTGTTTGTAAATATATGTCAAGTGTTTGTAAATATATGTCAAGTGTGTGCTTGTAAATATATGTCAAGTATGTTTGTAAATATATGTCAAGTGCGTGTTTGTAAATATATGTCAAGTGTGTGCTTATAAATATATGTCAAGTGTGTGTTTGCAAATATATGTCAAGTGTGTGTTTGTAAATATATGTCAAGTGTGTTTGTAAATATATGTCAAGTGTATGTTTGTAAATATATGTCGTGTGTTTGTAAATATATGTCAAGTGTGTGTTTGTAAATATATGTCAAGTGTATGTTTGTAAATATATGTCAAGTGTGTTTGTAAATATATGTCAAGTGTGTGTTTGTAAATATATGTCAAGTGTGTGTTTGCAAATATATGTCAAGTGTGTTTGTAAATATATGTCAAGTGTGTGTTTGTAAATATATGTCAAGTGTGTGTTTGTAAATATATGTCAAGTGTGTGTTTGTAAATATATGTCAAGTGTGTGTTTGTAAATATATGTCAAGTGTGTGTTTGTAAATATATGTCAAGTGTGTGTTTGTAAATATATGTCAAGTGTGTGTTTGTAAATATATGTCAAGTGTATGTTTGTAAATATATGTCAAGTGTGTGTTTGTAAATATATGTCAAGTGTGTGTTTGTAAATATATGTCAAGTGTATGTTTGTAAATATATGTCAAGTGTGTGTTTGTAAATATATGTTATGTGTGTGTTTGTAAATATATGTCAAGTGTGTTTGTAAATATATGTCAAGTGTGTGTTTGTAAATATATGTCAAGTGTGTGTTTGTAAATATATGTGAAGTGTGTTTGTAAATATATGTCAAGTGTGTGTTGGTAAATATATGCCAAGTGTGTGTTTGTAAATATATGTCAAATGTGTGTTTGTAAATATATGTCAAGTGTGTGTTTGTAAATATATGTCAAGTGTGTTTGTAAATATATGTCAAGTGTGTTTGTAAATATATGTCAAGTGTGTGTTGGTAAATATATGCCAAGTGTGTGTTTGTAAATATATGTCAAATGTGTGTTTGTAAATATATGTCAAATGTGTGTTTGTAAATATATGTCAAGTGTGTGTTTGTAAATATATGTCAAGTGTGTGTTTGTAAATATATGTCAAGTGTGTGTTTGTAAATATATGTCAAGTGTGTGTTTGTAAATATATGTTATGTGTGTGTTTGTAAATATATGTCAAGTGTGTGTTTGTAAATATATGTCAAGTGTATGTTTGTAAATATATGTCAAGTGTGTGTTTGTAAATACATGTTATGTGTGTGTTTGTAAATATATGTCAAGTGTTTGTAAATATATGTTAGTGTGCGTTTGTAAATATATGTTAGTGCGTGTTTGTAAATATATGTCAAGTGTTTGTAAATATATGTCAAGTGTGTGCTTGTAAATATATGTCAAGTATGTTTGTAAATATATGTCAAGTGTGTGTTTGTAAATATATGTCAAGTATTTGTAAATATATGTCAAGTGTTTGTAAATATATGTCAAGTGTGTGCTTGTAAATATATGTCAAGTATGTTTGTAAATATATGTCAAGTGCGTGTTTGTAAATATATGTCAAGTGTTTGTAAATATATGTCAAGTGTGTGCTTGTAAATATATGTCAAGTATGTTTGTAAATATATGTCAAGTGTGTTTGTAAATATATGTCAAGTGTGTTTGTAAATATATGTCAAGTGTGTGTTGGTAAATATATGCCAAGTGTGTGTTTGTAAATATATGTCAAATGTGTGTTTGTAAATATATGTCAAATGTGTGTTTGTAAATATATGTCAAGTGTGTGTTTGTAAATATATGTCAAGTGTGTGTTTGTAAATATATGTCAAGTGTGTGTTTGTAAATATATGTCAAGTGTGTGTTTGTAAATATATGTCAAGTGTGTGTTTGTAAATATATGTCAAGTGTGTGTTGGTAAATATATGTCAAGTGTGTGTTGGTAAATATATGTCAAGTGTATGTTGGTAAATATATGTCAAGTGTATGTTGGTAAATATATGTCAAGTGTATGTTGGTAAATATATGTCAAGTGTGTGTTGGTAAATATATGTCAAGTGTGTGTTGGTAAATATATGTCAAGTGTGTGTTGGTAAATATATGCCAAGTGTGTGTTTGTAAATATATGTCAAGTGTGTGTTGGTAAATATATGTCAAGTGTGTGTTGGTAAATATATGTCAAGTGTGTGTTGGTAAATATATGTCAAGTGTGTGTTGGTAAATATATGTCAAGTGTATGTTGGTAAATATATGTCAAGTGTGTGTTGGTAAATATATGTCAAGTGTGTGTTGGTAAATATATGTCAAGTGTATGTTGGTAAATATATGTCAAGTGTGTGTTGGTAAATATATGTCAAGTGGGTGTTGGTAAATATATGTCAAGTGTGTGTTTGTAAATATATGTCAAGTGTGTGTTGGTAAATATATGTCAAGTGTGTGTTTGTAAATATATGTCAAGTGTGTTTGTAAATATATGTCAAGTGTGTGTTGGTAAATATATGCCAAGTGTGTGTTTGTAAATATATGTCAAATGTGTGTTTGTAAATATATGTCAAGTGTGTTTGTAAATATATGTCAAGTGTGTGTTTGTAAATATATGTCAAGTGTGTGTTTGTAAATATATGTCAAGTGTGTGTTTGTAAATATATGTCAAGTGTGTGTTTGTAAATATATGTCAAGTGTGTGTTTGTAAATATATGTCAAGTGTGTGTTGGTAAATATATGTCAAGTGTGTGTTGGTAAATATATGTCAAGTGTATGTTGGTAAATATATGTCAAGTGTATGTTGGTAAATATATGTCAAGTGTATGTTGGTAAATATATGTCAAGTGTATGTTGGTAAATATATGTCAAGTGTGTGTTGGTAAATATATGTCAAGTGTGTGTTGGTAAATATATGTCAAGTGTGTGTTTGTAAATATATGTCAAGTGTGTGTTGGTAAATATATGTCAAGTGTGTGTTGGTAAATATATGTCAAGTGTGTGTTGGTAAATATATGTCAAGTGTGTGTTGGTAAATATATGTCAAGTGTATGTTGGTAAATATATGTCAAGTGTGTGTTGGTAAATATATGTCAAGTGTGTGTTGGTAAATATATGTCAAGTGTATGTTGGTAAATATATGTCAAGTGTGTGTTGGTAAATATATGTCAAGTGTGTGTTGGTAAATATATGTCAAGTGTGTGTTGGTAAATATATGTCAAGTGTGTGTTGGTAAATATATGTCAAGTGTATGTTGGTAAATATATGTCAAGTGTGTGTTGGTAAATATATGTCAAGTGTGTGTTGGTAAATATATGTCAAGTGTGTGTTGGTAAATATATGTCAAGTGTGTGTTTGTAAATATATGTCAAGTGTGTGTTGGTAAATATATGTCAAGTGTGTGTTTGTAAATATATGTCAAGTGTGTTTGTAAATATATGTCAAGTGTGTGTTGGTAAATATATGTCAAGTGTGTGTTGGTAAATATATGTCAAGTGTGTGTTGGTAAATATATGTCAAGTGTGTGTTGGTAAATATATGTCAAGTGTATGTTGGTAAATATATGTCAAGTGTGTGTTGGTAAATATATGTCAAGTGTGTGTTGGTAAATATATGTCAAGTGTGTGTTGGTAAATATATGTCAAATGTGTGTTGGTAAATATATGTCAAGTGTATGTTGGTAAATATATGTCAAGTGTGTGTTGGTAAATATATGTCAAGTGTGTGTTGGTAAATATATGTCAAGTGTGTGTTGGTAAATATATGTCAAGTGTGTGTTTGTAAATATATGTCAAGTGTGTGTTGGTAAATATATGTCAAGTGTGTGTTTGTAAATATATGTCAAGTGTGTTTGTAAATATATGTCAAGTGTGTGTTGGTAAATATATGTCAAGTGTGTGTTGGTAAATATATGTCAAGTGTGTGTTGGTAAATATATGTCAAGTGTGTGTTTGTAAATATATGTCAAGTGTGTTTGTAAATATATGTCAAGTGTGTGTTGGTAAATAAGTCTTGGTCGTGGATGAGTGGAACTAACTCCCCAGTACAGTTATTCAGGCTAAAACGTGTAGTTTTAAAAATAGGTTAGATAAATACATGAGTGGGTGTGAGTTGGACCTGACTAGCTGGTGCTGCTGGGTCTGGTGCCGTGCTCCATCCTTGAGTGGAGGTGACCAGACTAGGTGGGTCATTGGGCATATACGGGGGAGGGGTCATTGGGCTAATCTAGGAGGGGGCATGGACCTGCTCCACATGGGTCAGTAGGCCTGTTGCAGTGTTCCTTCTTTCTTATGTTCTTATGTTTATTAGACGGTTTGTAGCACTTAGCATGAAGGAGTATATTGAGTTGTTTTGTAGTGTGTATGTGTGGGTGGGTGGGTGGGTGGGTGGGTGGGTGGGTGGGTGGGTGGGTGGGTGTTTTAGAGAGAGAGAGAGAGAGATAGAGAGAGAGAGATGGTGACTTTAACGGTCATATAGAAAGTGATCCCTTGCAGTGTGCTTCCTCCCTTCTTCACTCTCTCTCTCTTGATGTTTCCCTCCCTCACTCTCCCTACTTCCCTCCCTCACTCTCCCTACTTCCCTCCCTCACTCTCCCTACTTCCCTCCCTCACTCTCCCTACTTCCCTCCCTCACTACATCTCAGTTCTTAATCGTTGAACCCTGTAGAGGTCAAACTGGTTAGTCTGGTTCCCTGTCAACTGATCCATCGATCGATCCAGAGGAGAGGTGAAGGGAAATCTTCCAGGTGGATCTTGTGTGGTGATGCTCACACACACTGTAAGGAGACCCGTAGCTGGGTTGGTAGCGCACTCAGCTCACACACTGAGGTCTGTGGCTCAATCTCCGGTACGGGTGAAAAGGTTGGGACGCGTTTCCTTAAGACACCTGCTGTTCCTGTTCACCTGGCAGTAAAATAGGTACCTGGGTGTTAGTTGACTGGTGTGGGCTTTCTTGGGTACTTTTGTGGAAACGTTTGCAACCACTGGCTTCATCAGTCCAGTGCAAAGAAGAATAGTTGAAGATCAGAGGGAGTTAGAGATAATCAGTCCCTCAGCCTGGAGTCTATGTGATCACATCGACTCCACTCACACACACACACACACACACACACACACACACACACACACACACACACACACACACACACACACACACACACACACACACACACACACACACACACACACACACACACACACACACACACACACACACACACACACACACACACACACACACACATACCTGACCTTGGCCCGGGTCATCCGGGGTGACTATTCACCCAAATTTATAAGTACTGCATTAGAGCACAGAGTTCTGTGGTCACATGATAAAGTTTGGGCAAACCTCCATTAGGAGTTGTTCAGTCTTCCCGTGAAGGACTGTGAGTTGGTGTATCCTGTGAGTGTAGAGTGAGGAGAGGCAAGGTTGTACCATACCTTGTTGTGCTGGTCCAGTGAGTGTAGAGTGAGGAGAGGCAAGGTTGTACCATACCTTGTTGTGCTGGTCCAGTGAGTGTAGAGTGAGGAGAGGCAAGGTTGTACCATACCTTGTTATGCTGGTCCAGTGAGTGTAGAGTGAGGAGAGGCAAGGTTGTACCATACCTTGTTATGCTGGACCAGTGAGTGTAGAGTGAGGAGAGGCAAGGTTGTACCATACCTTGTTATGCTGGTCCAGTGAGTGTAGAGTGAGGAGAGGCAAGGTTGTACCATACCTTGTTATGCTGGACCAGTGAGTGTAGAGTGAGGAGAGGCAAGGTTGTACCATACCTTGTTATGCTGGACCAGTGAGTGTAGAGTGAGAAGAGGCAAGGTTGTACCATACACCCGTGAGTGCAGGGCCCTGGGTCTGGTGTTGTAACGCAGAGAGCAGCTTAGTGTGGTGAATCCAACAGGAAAAACACGTGGGATGACGCTACTGTTAACCCACACAGTGTAAGGCACGCTGGTCTGTTTCAAGGTCGTTCCTGCCTTGTATTGTCTTGTGTTATAATAAATACGTTTATTTCTACACGTACACGATGCAACTTATACAGACCATAGCTGACATCAATGACATACTACTGTATAGAAAACCCATGGTTATGCAAGGTGTTTCAAGTAATTTTGATTAATTTTGTCCCCACATCAGTCGACTAACACCCAGGTACCTACTTACTGCTAGGTGAACATGGACAGCAAGTGTCTTAAGGAAACATTCTCCAGTGTTTCTACCCGTACCAGGGATCGAGCCACGGACCTCAGTGTGTGAGCTGAATGCGCTAACAACCCAACTATGGGACATAATAGTGATGAAAATTAGACACATGTGCAACATCTGGGTATCTTTATTGTAGACGTTTCGCCCTCCAGTGACTTTATCAATACTGAGTCTAGGACATAACGTGAAGACAGTAGAACTATATACAGAAAATGAGGTGATCAGGCTGAGGGACTGATTACCTCATCTTTTGTATATAGTTCTTCTGTCTTCAAGTTATGCTCTGGAAATTGTATTGATAAAGCCACTGGATGGCGAAATGTCTACATTAAAGATACCCAGGTGTTGCACACGTGTCTAATTTTCATCTTGTCGGTATGTATACCATTCATGTTGATAAATTAGACATGTGCAACTCTTGGGTATCTTTATTGAGGAAACGATTCGCCACACAGTGGCTTCATCAGTCCATACGTAGGAGAAACTTGAAGAACAGGAGGAGAATGAGGTAATCAGTCCCTCAACCTTGAGTCGATGTGTTCAGTCCATCAATCTTGAGTAGAATACGGCATACCATTCATGTACAACGGGACACAACAGTGCTGTAGTGTGTACTGTACCATTCATGTACAACGGGACACAACAGTGCTGTAGTGTGTACTGTACCATTCATGTACAACGGGACACAACAGTGCTGTAGTGTGTACTGTACCATTCATGTACAACAGGACACAACAGTGCTGTAGTGTGTACTGGCAAGTGTGACTGTCTACTGTTGTGTCTTCACTCTGAGGAAACAGTTCATAAATATTTGTGTTGACACTAAACAGAGAGGTAATGTTATAATTAGTAATACGAGTGTTTATTAATATCAGTGTTTATTAACATTAGTATTTAATAACATTAGCGTTTAGCAATGTTAGTGGTGAATAATATTATTTCTTTCCAGTCATCATGGAAAAGTCAGCGAGGTACAGTGTCAGGGTACTTCTTGGCCTCCAGGAACATGCACTGGATCCCAGTAAGTACTCACATAAAACGCCCTGGAAGATAATGTAGAATATAACGTTGGTATGTCTGTGTCTAGCATTAGCAATAATATTAGGGGACAGGCATATAATGAAACTGAATGCTATGGGAATACAGTTAGAGGCCTGAGTAGGTCTATTACTGACTATAACGTGAATATGTGTAAATACGTTTATGGAGCAACTTGCAATGTGAACATTGATGTTCTTGTAGCCAGGCTTAGGCTTTGTTACAAGTACTTCTGATAGTTGAATGTTGTAGTAGCCTGGCTTAGGCTTGGTTACAAGCACTTCTGATAGTTGAATGTTGTAGTAGCCAGGCTTAGGCTTGGTTACAAGCACTTCTGATAGTTGAATGTTGTAGTAGCCTGGCTTAGGCTTTGTTACAAGTACTTCTGATAGTTGACTGTTGTAGTAGCCTGGCTTAGGCTTTGTTACAAGTACTTCTGATAGTTTAATGTTGTAGTAGCCTGGCTTAGGCTTGGTTACAAGCACTTCTGATAGTTGAATGTTGTAGTAGCCTGGCTTAGGCTTTGTTACAAGTACTTCTGATAGTTGACTGTTGTAGTAGCCTGGCTTAGGCTTTGTTACAAGTACTTCTGGTAGTTTAATGTTGTAGTAGCCTGGCTTAGGCTTGGTTACAAGTGCTTCTGATAGTTAATGTTGTAGTAGCCTGGCTTAGGCTTTGTTACAAGTACTTCTGATAGTTGACTGTTGTAGTAGCCTGGCTTAGGCTTTGTTACAAGTACTTCTGGTAGTTTAATGTTGTAGTAGCCTGGCTTAGGCTTGGTTACAAGCACTTCTGATAGTTGAATGTTGTAGTAGCCTGGCTTAGGCTTGGTTACAAGCACTTCTGATAGTTGAATGTTGTAGTAGCCTGGCTTAGGCTTGGTTACAAGTACTTCTGATAGTTTAATGTGTTGTAGTAGCCTGGCTTAGGCTTGGTTACAAGTACTTCTGGTAGTTTAATGTTGTAGTAGCCTGGCTTAGGCTTGGTTACAAGTACTTCTGGTAGTTTAATGTTGTAGTAACCAGGCTTAGGTTTGGTTACAAGTACTTCTGGTAGTTTAATGTTGTAGTAGCCAGGCTTAGGCTTGGTTACAAGTACTTCTGGTAGTTTAATGTTGTAGTAGCCTGGCTTAGGCTTGGTTATAAGTACTTCTGGTAGTCTAGTGTTGTAGTAGCCTGGCTTAGGCTTGGTTACAAGTACTTCTGGTAGTTTAGTGTTGTAGTAGCCTGGCTTAGGCTTGGTTATAAGTACTTCTGGTAGTTTAGTGTTGTAGTAGCCTGGCTTAGGCTTGGTTATAAGTACTTCTGGTAGTCTTAATGTTGTAGTAGCCTGGCTTAGGCTTGGTTATAAGTGCTTCTGGTAGTCTAGTGTTGTAGTAACCTGGCTTAGGCTTGGTTATAAGTACTTCTGGTAGTCTAGTGTTGTAGTAGCCTGGCTTAGGCTTGGTTATAAGTACTTCTGGTAGTCTAGTGTTGTAGTAGCCTGGCTTAGGCTTGGTTATAAGTGCTTCTGGTAGTCTAGTGTTGTAGTAGCCTGGCTTAGGCTTGGTTACAAGTACTTCTGGTAGTCTTAGTGTTGTAGTAGCCTGGCTTAGGCTTGGTTATAAGTACTTCTGGTAGTTTAATGTTGTAGTAGCCTGGCTTAGGCTTGGTTACAAGTACTTCTGGTAGTTTAATGTTGTAGTGGCCTGGCTTAGGCTTGGTTACAAGTGCTTCTGGTAGTCTAGTGTTGTAGTGGCCTGGCTTAGGCTTGGTTACAAGCGCTTCTGGTTTCCTAGTGTTGTAGTGGCCTGGCTTAGGCTTGGTTACAAGTACTTTTGGTACTGTAGTGTTGTTGTAGCCTGGCTAAGGCTTGGTCACAAGTACTACTGGTAGTCTAGTGTTGTAGTAGCCTGGCTTAGTCTTGGTTACAAGAACTTCTGGTAGTTTAATGTTGTAGTAGCCAGGCTTAGGCTTGGTTACAAGTACTTCTGGTAGTTGTTGTAGTAGCCTGGCTTAGGCTTGGTTATAAGTACTTCTGGTAGTTTAATGTTGTAGTAGCCTGGCTTAGGCTTGGTTACAAGTACTTCTGGTAGTTTAATGTTGTAGTAGCCTGGCTTAGGCTTGGTTACAAGTACTTCTGGTAGTTTAATGTTGTAGTAGCCTGGCTTAGGCTTGGTTATAAGTACTTCTGGTAGTTTAATGTTGTAGTAGCCTGGCTTAGGCTTGGTTACAAGTACTTTTGGTACTGTAGTGTTGTTGTAGCCTGGCTAAGGCTTGGTCACAAGTACTACTGGTAGTCTAGTGTTGTAGTAGCCTGGCTTAGTCTGGTTATAAGTACTTCTGGTAGTTTAGTGTTGTAGTAGCCTGGCTTAGGCTTGGTTATAAGTACTTCTGGTAGTTTAATGTTGTAGTAGCCAGGCTTAGGCTTGGTTATAAGCACTTCTGGTAGTTTAATGTTGTAGTAGCCTGGCTTAGGCTTGGTTACAAGTACTTCTGGTAGTTTAATGTTGTAGTAGCCTGGCTTAGGCTTGGTTACAAGTACTTCTGGTAGTTTAATGTTGTAGTAGCCTGGCTTAGGCTTGGTTACAAGTACTTCTGGTAGTTTAATGTTGTAGTAGCCTGGCTTAGGCTTGGTTACAAGTACTTCTGGTAGTTTAATGTTGTAGTAGCCTGGCTTAGGCTTGGTTACAAGTACTTCTGGTAGTTTAATGTTGTAGTAGCCTGGCTTAGGCTTGGTTACAAGTACTTCTGGTAGTTTAATGTTGTAGTAGCCTGGCTTAGGCTTGGTTACAAGTACTTCTGGTAGTTTAATGTTGTAGTAGCCTGGCTTAGGCTTGGTTACAAGTACTTCTGGTAGTTTAATGTTGTAGTAGCCTGGCTTAGGCTTGGTTACAAGTACTTCTGGTAGTTTAATGTTGTAGTAGCCTGGCTTAGGCTTGGTTACAAGTACTTCTGGTAGTTTAATGTTGTAGTAGCCTGGCTTAGGCTTGGTTACAAGTACTTCTGGTAGTTTAATGTTGTAGTAGCCTGGCTTAGGCTTGGTTATAAGTACTTCTGGTAGTTTAGTGTTGTAGTAGCCTGGCTTAGGCTTGGTTACAAGTACTTCTGGTAGTTTAGTGTTGTAGTAGCCTGGCTTAGGCTTGGTTATAAGTACTTCTGGTAGTTAGTTATAAGTGTTGTAGTAGCCTGGCTTAGGCTTGGTTAGTACTTCTGGTAGTTTATGTTGTAGTAGCCTGGCTTAGGCTTGGTTACAAGTACTTCTGGTAGTTTAATGTTGTAGTAGCCTGGTTTAGGCTTGGTTATAAGTACTTCTGGTAGTCTAGTGCTGTAGCAGCCTGGCTTAGTCTTGGTTATAAGTGCTTCTGGTAGTAGTGTTGTAGTAGCCTGGCTTAGGCTTGGTTATAAGTGCTTCTGGTAGTCTAGTGTTGTAGTAGCCTGGCTTAGGCTTGGTTATAAGTGTTGTAGTAGCCTGGCTTAGGCTTGGTTATAAGTACTTCTGGTAGTCTAGTGTTGTAGTAGCCTGGCTTAGGCTTGGTTATAAGTACTTCTGGTAGTTTAGTGTTGTAGTAGCCTGGCTTAGGCTTGGTTATAAGTACTTCTGGTAGTCTAGTGTTGTAGTAGCCAGGCTTAGGCTTGGTTACAAGTACTTCTGGTAGTCTAGTGTTGTAGTAGCCTGGCTTAGGCTTGGTTACAAGTACTTCTGGTAGTTTAGTGTTGTAGCAGCCTGGCTTAGGCTTGGTTATAAGTACGTCTGGTAGTCTAGTGTTGGAGTAGCCTGGCTTAGATTTGGTTATAAGTACGTCTGGTAGTCTAGTGTTGTAGTAGCCTGGCTTAGGCTTGGTTATAAGTACTTCTGGTAGTTTAGTGTTGTAGTACCCTGGCTTAGGCTTGGTTATAAGTACTTCTGGTAGTCTAGAGTTGTAGCAGCCTGGCTTAGGCTTGGTTATAAGTACTTCTGGTAGTCTAGTGTTGCAGTAGCCTGGCTTAGGCTTGGTTACAAGTACTTCTGGTAGTTTAATGTTGTAGTAGCCAGGCTTAGGCTTGGTTACAAGTACTTTTGGTAGTTTAATGTTGTAGTAGCCAGGCTTAGGCTTGGTTATAAGCACTTCTGGTAGTTTAATGTAGTAGTAGCCAGGCTTAGGCTTGGTTACAAGTACTTCTGGTAGTTTAATGTTGTAGTAGCCTGGCTTAGGCTTGGTTACAAGTACTTCTGGTAGTTTAATGCTGTAGTAGCCTGGCTTAGGCTTGGTTACGAGTACTTCTGGTAGTTTAATGTTGTAGTAGCCTGGCTTAGGCTTGGTTACAAGTACTTTTGGTAGTTTAATGTTGTAGTAGCCTGGCTTAGGCTTGGTTACAAGTACTTCTGGTAGTTTAATGTTGTAGTAGCCTGGCTTAGGCTTGGTTACAAGTACTTCTGGTAGTTTAATGTTGTAGTAGCCAGGCTTAGGCTTGGTTACAAGTACTTTTGGTAGTTTAATGTTGTAGTAGCCAGGCTTAGGCTTGGTTATAAGCACTTCTGGTAGTTTAATGTTGTAGTAGCCTGGCTTAGGCTTGGTTACAAGTACTTCTGGTAGTTTAATGTTGTAGTAGCCAGGCTTAGGCTTGGTTACAAGTACTTCTGGTAGTTTAATGTTGTAGTAGCCTGGCTTAGGCTTGGTTACAAGTACTTCTGGTAGTTTAATGTTGTAGTAGCCTGGCTTAGGCTTGGTTACAAGTACTTCTGGTAGTTTAATGTTGTAGTAGCCTGGCTTAGGCTTGGTTACAAGTACTTCTGGTAGTTTAATGTTGTAGTAGCCTGGCTTAGGCTTGGTTACAAGTACTTCTGGTAGTTTAATGTTGTAGTACCCTGGCTTAGGCTTGGTTACAAGTACTTCTGGTAGTTTAATGTTGTAGTAGCCTGGCTTAGGCTTGGTTACAAGTACTTCTGGTAGTTTAATGTTGCAGTAGCCTGGCTTAGGCTTGGTTACAAGTACTTCTGGTAGTTTAATGTTGTAGTAGCCTGGCTTAGGCTTGGTTACAAGTACTTCTGGTAGTTTAATGTTGTAGTAGCCTGGCTTAGGCTTGGTTACAAGTACTTCTGGTAGTTTAATGTTGTAGTAGCCTGGCTTAGGCTTGGTTACAAGTACTTCTGGTAGTTTAATGTTGTAGTAGCCTGGCTTAGGCTTGGTTACAAGTACTTCTGGTAGTTTAATGTTGTAGTAGCCTGGCTTAGGCTTGGTTCTTCCGTTGCTTTCTCTTATCTTCTGTTGCTTTCACTTATCTTTCGTTGCTTTCTCTTATCTTCTGTTGCTTTCACTTATCTTCCGTTGCTTTCTCTTATCTTCTGTTGCTTTCACTTATCTTCCGTTGCTTTCACTTATCTTCCGTTGCTTTCTCTTATCTTCTGTTGCTTTCACTTTATCTTCCGTTGCTTTATCTTGTCTTCTGTTGCTTTCACTTAATCTTCCGTTGTTTTCACTTTATCTTCCGTTGCTTTCACTTATCTTCCGTTGCTTTCTCTTATCTTATGTTGCTTTCACTTTATCTTCCGTTGCTTTCACTTTATCTTCCGTTGCTTTCACTTTATCTTCCGTTGCTTTCACTTATCTTCGGTTGCTTTCTCTTATCTTTTGTTGCTTTCACTTATCTCCTGTTGCTTTACTTATCTTCCGTTGCTTTCACTTATCTTCCATTGGTTTCACATATCTTCCGTTGCTTTCACTTATCTTCTGTTACCTTATTATTGACTAACTCCTTCACTTTGTCTTTCACTCTTATTTTCTCTCCCTCCTCTCACTTTCCTACGTTCTTACTCTACTCTCCCTCACTTTCTCACTTTCTCCAACATAGGTGGGAATTTCACTCTCCCTCACTCTTTCACTTTCTCCAACACAAGTGGGAGCCTCACTCTCCCTCATTTTCTCACTTTCTCCAACACGGGTGGGAGCCTCACTCTCCCTCACTTTCTCACTTTCTCCAACACAGGTGGGATCCTCACTCTCCCTCACTTTCTCACTTTCTCCAACACAGGTGGGAGCTTCACTCTCCATCACTTTCTCACTTTCTCCAACACAGGTGGGAGCCTCACTCTCCCTCACTTTCTCACTTTCTCCAACACAGGTGGGAGCCTCACTAACTTTGTTTCTCCAACACAGGTGGGAGCCTCACTCTTCGCCAGTAACATAGGCTCTGGCCACTTCATAGGCCTAGCTGGTTCCGGAGCCGCAGCTGGCATTGGTGTAGCTGGCTTCGAGCAGAGTGTAAGTATGGTATACTGTGTGTACCTTGTGTTTGTGTGTGTACTTGTGTATATTTTGTGTATTTGTGTGTGTTCCTTTGTATGCTGTGTGTGTGTGTGTGTATATCGTGTGTACCTCTGTATATACTGTGTACCTCAATATACCTGTGTATACTCTGTATACCTTACATTTCACACGTATACGTGTACGTATTTGTATCTGGGTGTACCTTTGTAAATACTGTGTGTACCTATTTGCATATGTGTATATTGGGTGTTCATATATACTGTGTATGCTTTGTACCTGTGTATTCTATGTATACCTGTTAATACTGTGTATTTGTGTATACTGTGTACGTCTGTATACATTGTTCGTGTGTATGTCTGTGATACTGTGTGTACCTCTGTGTATTGTGAATATTGTGTGCACCTGTGTATGTGTATAATGTATTTACCTGTGTAGCTATGCGTGTATGTGTATACACCTAGAACACTTTTGTATACGCAGTGTGTATACCTGTGTGTATAACGTGTATATTCCAGCATACACAACATTCCCTCCACGACAGGTGTTGCCAACACCTCTCACTCTGTCTTCTAAAACGTGTTCAACTGTTGCTCGTACCACACAGGCTGTGTACGTCCTGATGCTACTGGGATGGCTGTTCGTGCCGGTGTACATGAGCTCCGGAGTGTACACCATGCCGGAGTACCTCAGGGAGAGGTTTGGGGGCCAGAGAATTCGTGTGTACCTGTCCTTCCTGGCTCTCCTCCTCTATATCTTCACCAAGATCTCCGTCAGTACCTGCGGGGTATCTCTTGTACCTAGTTATTCATCTCTAGTTACCCAGTTGTTGTTTTTTGCACCTAGGTGCCTAGTTCTTCCAGTTAGGTACCTAGTTATGAACTTAGTTATTTAGTTTTTACTCCTAGTTATCTTGTGATTACACCTAGTTAGTTTTAAACTTAGTTACCCTGATTTTAATCTAGTTGCCTAGTTTTGAACCTAGTTACCCAGTTCTTGCACCTAATTACCTAATTCTTGCACTTAGGTTGACCTGTATAATACAGCTGTGTTTACTCTAATGTATCCCCTCTGGTCGACTTGTATAATACTGGGTATATTCACTGTGATATATCCCCTTCAGCTAACCTGTGAAATACAGGTGTACCGACATTCACAAAAAACAGTAATTTAACTTTTAAAGGGGTAGAGGGGTAAGCCAGTGGAAGGCCTCGGTCAGATGACCAAAACTTCCAGTGGTGGATCTCGTAGCTCGATTGGTAGCGCACTCAGCTCACACACAGGTCCGGGGGTCGATCCCCGTTCCGGGTGGAAACATTGGGGGTGTTTCCTTACAACATCTGCTGTCAATGTTCACCTAGCCTGGGTGTTAGTCGACTGGTGTGGGTCGCATCCTGGGAACAAAATTAACCTAAGTTGCTAGAAATGCCCTGCATAACCAGGGACTTTCTTATTTAGTATGTCACTGATGCCACAGGTATGCTCTGTGTAAGCTGTATCATGTACTTGTAGAAATAATAATAATAATAATAATAATAATAATAATAATAATTATTATTATTATTATTATTATTATTATTATTATAGTTATTGTTGTCTCTGACTTCCCAGGCTGACCTGTACGCAGGAGCTCTGTTTATCCAGTTAGCACTGAATAAGACGTCACCTGAGTGGTTGTACCTGAGTATACTGTTCCTACTGGCTGTAGCTGCTGTCTTCACTATAGCTGGTGGTCTCACTGCTGTGGTCTGGACTGACTTTGTGCAGACCATTCTTATGATCGTTGGTGCCTTCATCCTCATGGTTATATGTCAGTTACTATCTCTTACTACAGTTTTGTTAGTGGTCCAATACTTGTGTAGTATATAAATAAATAAATAAATAAATATATATATATATATATATATATATATATATATATATATATATATATATATATATATATATATATATATATATATATATATATATATATATATATATATATATATGTGTGTGTGTGTGTGTGTGTGTGTGTGTGTGTGTGTGTGTGTGTGTGTGTGTGTGTGTGTGTATGCAAAACCATGGAAAGGGTGGACTTTGAATCCATGGCGAATGAGCCGTAAAACTGCAGGGCAGTGCGTTAACCACTGGACCACGTGGCAACGATAATATTAATCCAACTAGGTATATTTATACACAATAAGGAGGCTAGCATGTTGTATATATACACCTAGTTGCATCAATTTTATTGTAGCCAGCTGGCTCAGTTAACGCACAGGCCTCTTAACTTTTTGTACCCGCCATGGGTTCACACCCTCACCCATTCCCTCATCAGGTTCAATAAACTGAAAGAGTATCAATATTTCAGCTTTTATTAAAGTTGGAGGGTACGAGTCCCTGGTGGAACGTTTCCCCTACGCTACAGCGACCGTCAGAGCCGTGGACGCACAGAACAACCACTGTGGTGAACCGCCCAGTGACTACATGAACCTCCTCAGAACCATTGAACCGGGCAAGAGTGACTATCCCTGGACCGGAATGATCTTTGGTCTGTCTATTAACTCCATCTGGTACTGGTGTACTGATCAGGTGAGGAGGAAGTTGTTGGCTCTGAAGCCTGTTGACTACACCAGCTTTAGCAAGTTTGTTTTATCGTCTATTTTAGCACTAAACAGAGCTATACTAACTCTGTTCTTGCACTAAACAGAGCTATACTAACTCTGTTCTTGCACTAAACAGAACTATATCAATTCTATTTTAGCTCTAAACAGAGCTATATTAAGTCTGTTTTAGCACTAAACAGAGCTATATTAAATCTGTTTTAGCACTAAACAGAGCTATATTAAGTCTATTTTAGCACTAAACAGAGCTATATTAAGCCCTAAACATCTGATCTTAGCCCTGAACCTCTGATTCTCACCCGTAACATCTGATTTTTGCCCTAAACAGGTGATAGTCCAGAGAACACTGGCCAGCAAGAATATGTGTCACGCTAAGGCAGGCTGTATCCTGGCTGCCTACCTCAAGTTCCTGCCGCTGTGGCTGCTGGTGTTCCCCGGGATGGCTGCCCGGGTCTTGTATCCTGACCGTGTTGCCTGCGCTAGTCCAGAACTATGTGAGAAGATATGTGGCAGCCGCGGTGGTTGTTCCAACATTGCTTATGCTGAGTTGGTGCTTAATCTACTACCCTCAGGTGATTATTATTATTGGTAGGAGTAGTAGTAGTAGTAGTAGTAGTAGTAGTAGTAGTAGTGGTAGCTGTAGTGGCAGCCGCGGTGGTTGTTCCAACATTACTTATGCTGAGTTGGTGATTAATCTACTACCCTCAGGTAATTATTATTGGTAGGAGTAGTCGTAGTAGTCGTAGTAGTAGTAGTCGTAGTGGTAGCTGTAGTGGTAAAAGTGGTATTATCATTGATATTTTTATTATTATCTTTGATATTATCTTATTGGTATTATCATTGATATCATTATAATTATTATTGATATTTTTATTATTATGGTTATTATTATTGTTATTATCATTGCCATTATTATTACTATTGGTATTATCAACAATATTATCATTATTATAATATCATAGGTAAGTACCAAACCCATAAGAGTCATACAAGGCCTGTATGACAGGTACATGAGAGGAGAGGTGGAAATAAATGGTATAAAATACCGACACAATGGAAATATAAACACATATGCAGTATAATGTGATCCTTTATTGACAACGTTTCGCTCACACAGTGGGCTTTTTTTCAAATCACAAACAGATCTGTTTGTAACTTGAAAAAGCCCACTGTGTGCGTGAAGCGTTGTCAGTAAAGGATCACATTATACTGCATATGTGTTTATATTTCCAGAGGAGAGGTACCGTAGCTACAGTACCGGGCAACAAAGCTGACTTTTTCTGTGATCTTGGTTAATATTTGCATTTTGTTGATTGGCTAACGTTAGCATTTATCTGGTTTATATCCGGTTCGAAGGACCAAACTTGGAAATTTTTGATATTGTGAATCTGGTAATAACATTACTAATCTTTATTTCTACATGTATATAATACAAGGTATACAGACCATAGCTAACAATAGTGAAATACTATATAGAAAGCCACTTGTTATGCAGAGCGTTTCGGGCAGATTACGTCAGTTTTGTCCCAGGATGCGACCCACACCAGTTGACTAACACCCAGGTACCTATTTTACTACTAGGTGAACAGGGACAGCAGGTGTCTTAAAGAAACACATCCTAATGTTTCCACCCATGCCAGGGATCGAACCACGGACCTCAGCGTGTGAGCCGAGTGCGCTACCAATTGAGCTCTGAATGTGACACAGTCTTAACTTTGGGTCATTGTTCAAAGGTGGTCACCTTATTTTTGGGTCCTGGATTCCGTTAGTGTACCCGAAATTCTCCAGACAACCTGACCCACACACTGTGAATATATTTATTCAGTATTATACTCGGAAAAGCAAGCTATAAAATGCACGAAAGAGTACGAAGTACTTTAACAAGGCATAACAAGCAAGAGAGAGTACGAGGTGCTTTAAGTCACTGTTAAGAAACTTGAATAATATGTCTTAAGTTAAATAATTGTCTCACCACAGGGTAATATTACTCTCTACTACTGATAAACACACCCTTGTAGGTTTAGCGCTTCTATTTGATTATAATAATAATGCTGATAAACACAAGCATCTTAATTTCTATTTATTACAGAAAGTATATTTTTTCCCCTATTCCTAACAGTTATAATAACAATAATAATAATAATAATAATAATAATAATAATAATGAGGTGTTGACTGTTACAGGTTTATCAGGAATGATGCTGGCCGTGATGATGGCTGCTCTTATGTCATCTCTGACGTCTATCTTCAACTCAGCGTCGACCATCTTCACTATAGACGTGTGGGGGTTACTGAGACAGCGGCTGGTGCACCGGCTGCGTCTCTCAGTCACTCCTTCTGACACCGAACTCCTTATAGTGGGTCGTTTCTTTGTGCTGGCTCTGGTAGCTGTCTCCGTCCTCTGGATCCCTGTTATACAGTAAGGAGGGCCAGGAGCTATATCTGTGTGTGGATCCCTGTTATACAGTAAGTAAGGAGGGCCAGGAGCTATGTCTGTGTGTGGATCCCTGTTATACAGTAAGTCAGGGGGGCCAGGAGCTATATCTGTGTGTGGATCCCTGTTATACAGTAAGTAAGGAGGGCCAGGAGCTATGTCTGTGTGTGGATCCCTGTTATACAGTAAGTCAGGGGGGCCAGGAGCTATGTCTGTGTGTGGATCCCTGTTATACAGTAAGTCAGGGGGGCCAGGAGCTATGTCTGTGTGTGGATCCCTGTTATACAGTAAGTCAGGGGGGCCCAGGAGCTATGTCTGTGTGTGGATCCCTGTTATACAGTAAGTCAGGGGGGCCCAGGAGCTATGTCTGTGTGTGGATCCCTGTTATACAGTAAGTCAGGGGGGCCAGGAGCTATGTCTGTGTGTGGATCCCTGTTATACAGTAAGTCAGGGGGGCCCAGGAGCTATGTCTGTGTGTGGATCCCTGTTATACAGTAAGTCAGGGGGGCCAGGAGCTATGTCTGTGTGTGGATCCCTGTTATACAGTAAGTCAGGGAGGCCAGGAGCTATGTCTGTGTGTGGATCCCTGTTATACAGTAAGTCAGGGGGGCCAGGAGCTATATCTGTGTGTGGATCCCTGTTATACAGTAAGTCAGGGAGGCCAGGAGCTTTGTCTGTGTGTGGATCCCTGTTATACAGTAAGTCAGGGGTGCCAGGAGCTATATCTGTGTGTGGATCCCTGTTATACAGTAAGTCAGGGAGCCAGAAGGCAGCTGCTGCTGCCTCTCTCCTCGACTGAAGAAACCTACTGTGTAGGCGAAACGTCTCGTAATAAAAATACCTAACTGTTGCACGTGTGTCTTACTTATCAACTTATCGGTAGTGTATACCATTATCATATTTACAATGTATTTTATCTCTACAGGAACTCCAGTAACTCAAAGTTATTCGACTACGTACAGAGTATCTCAGCCTTCCTGGCGCCACCCATCTGTGCTGTCTACTTGCTGGCTCTCTTCTGGCCCAGGACCAATGAACCAGTTAGTACCCCAGTAGAAATAAGTCACTCTGACTTTTTTGGTTTATCCTAGGTTCTCTACACGTATGCTTCTGTGTATGATAATCTGTGTAACTGTATTTGTGTATACCTGAGTAAACTTACTAACACATTATAGTGCACAGGCTTCCATCTAACACCTTATACTGTTTAATACTTAGGCTTCTGACACCTTTGTATAACTAGTTAGTACATAGGATTCTAGCTGACGCCTTTGTATAACTAGTTAGTACATAGGATTCTAGCTAACACCTTTGTATAACTAGTTAGTACATAGGATTCTAGCTGACACCTTTGTATAACTAGTTAGTATGTAGGATTCTAGCTAACACCTTTGTATAACTAATTAATACATAGGTTTCTACCTAGCACCTTTTTCATAACTAGTTATGTTTCGATCACTGTAACAGAGCACTGTAACAGAGCACTGTAACAGAGCACTGTAACAAACTGTCCTGGTTACATTTTTTATGCTGTTTGAGATCTCTACAACAACTTATTTATCAACATTATAAATTATAAAGTTAATTTTAGCATTGCTAGTTACATTAACTTCCACAAACAGGCATTAAAAACTACAACTTTATACTTTCTGCAAAACTAGGTTGAAAAATGGAGTAAAAATACCGACAAGTTGATGATTAAGACACATGTGCAACAGTTGGGTATCTTTACTGTCGAAACTTTCGTCTACACAGTAGACTTCTTCAGTCAAATACAGAGTCAGCAGGTGTAGTAGTGAAATGAAGATGTAATCAGTCCTCTTTGAGGTGGTCAGTCCCTCACCTGCCTGGAGAAGAGTTTAGCTTCATGGAACTGAAGCATCAGAACGGAGTCTTAAATACTGTTAAGGATTTGTTAATTTAGGAAAATAACCATGAATAAATTTTATTTAAAAAAAAATAGATTTTTTTCACAATTCTTAAAAATTTTATTTTATCTATGGTGTATTTTCTAACTGTCTTTTTTCGACATTGTTCTATGGAAGTCGTTTTTATGAGTTATAAAAAAATATTGATTTAGCATCACCTGAGAAACTCTTCTCCCAACCGGTTTGAAACCACAATGGCTGTTTTTTTTTTTTTTTTTTTTGGGGGGGGGGTGAAGTTTATCAACTGCAAGAGAGTCATTAAAACTGCATATAACCTGTACGTCACTAGTCAACAATATGTTAGGTAAAAGGCCGCAAGTGCAACTAATGTGCCATTTTATTATGGGAACGTTTCGCTCTCCAAGAGCCTAGTCAAGCCGAAACGTTGCCACAGTAGAATGTCACATTAGTTATAGATGTGTCCTCTCACCTAACATATTGTGGGTAATTTGACCAACATTATTACAAGAATACTTTAATACCTAAAATGTGGATTACAGAAACCTCAGTGTATATCCACTAGAAGACACACACGTCTCTGTGTATATACTGAGAGAGACAGTTCTTGATCCAGTATATACACAGAGATTCACGTCTTTTTGAGTATATACACTGAGACACAACTCGCTGTTTAATCTAAAGTATACACACTTCCCAGTGTGTATATCTTAAGTTACTCTGAGAGATATGATGCATAAAAATTATCAGTATACTGTAGTTCAATATATTTTATCTGTGAATAATACACTGGTATCTTATTCCCGAAATAATGGTACGTAGGTGTTGCATATGTACCTTTGTGGATGTATGGTTCAGAGAACCGACATGTTGATAAATTAGACACATGTGCAACTCTTGGGTATCTTTATTGAGGAAACGTTTCGCCACACAGTGGCTTCATCAGTCCATACATAGGAGAAACTTGAAGAACAGGAGGAGAATGAGGTAATCAAGGTTGAGGGACTGATTACCTCATTCTCCTCCTGTTCTTCAAGTTTCTCCTATGTATGGACTGATGAAGCCACTGTGTGGCGAAACGTTTCCTCACTAAAGATACCCAAGAGTTGCACATGTGTCTAATTTATCCACATGTACCTTATTCATCTACCTGTCGATCGCTAACGCACTCAGCTCACACACTGACGTCCGGGGATCGATTCCCCTGGTGTTATTTTCATATAGTCGGACTTGAGTCCTGGAAATGGGAAGTACAATGCCTGCACTTTAAAGGAGGGGTTTGGGATATTGGCAGTTTGGAGGGATATGTTGTGTATCTTTATATGTATATGCTTCTAAACTGTTGTATTCTGAGCACCTCTGCAAAAACAGTGATAATGTGCGAGTGTGGTGAAAGTGTTGAATGATGAAAGTATTTTCTTTTTGGGGATTTTCTTTCTTTTTTGGGTCACCCTGCCTCGGTGGGAGACGGCCGACTTGTTGAAAAAAAAAAAAAAAACCTGGTGTCCCTGTTCAACCATCAATAAAATAGGTACCTGGGTGTTAGTCGACTGGTGTGGGTCGCATCCTGGGACAAAATTGACTTAATTTGCGGGAAATGCTCAACATAACGACTTTCTATACAGTAGTATGTCACTGATGTCAGCTATGGTCTGTATACCTTGTACATGTACCTGTAGAAGATATTATTATTATTATTATTATTATTATTATTATTATTATTATTATTATTATTATTATTATTATTATTATTACTGTTACTATTATTAGTATTAATAATGTAATAGTGATTGATAATTTCACTTATTTGTTGTGTTTTGACAGGGCGCCTTTTGGGGTCTGATGATTGGGCTGGCCATAGGATTGCTACGATTCATCCTGGAGTTCTCGCACACCATCCCTCCCTGCGGATCAAGTCAGTATTTACATCCTCGTAGATGACCTGGTGATACAGACACACTCTGGGAAGGGTCACCTGTGCGCAGTTCAGGACAGTAAGGGAAACATTTGGCCACGAATGGTTTCATCAATCCCAGGATTGATGTAGCCACTCGGAGCGAGACGTTCTCTCTAATCAATATTCTAAACTGTGTACAATTATCCATTTCCACGATGTTTCCATCTTTCTCTTCCTTGATTTATATAATATCCCCCCCCCCGTTGTTTTTCATTGTATATTTCCCTGCGTGCACTTACTGTGCAGAAATTATTAATATTTCTTACTATCAGCTACGTTAAGTTAGGTAAGGTTAAGTTTGGTTAAGTTAACATATGTTAACATAATTCTATATAAATCCTACAAGGTGGGGGATTGTAGACTACAACTATTATTAACTTGGGATCTTTGTTATGATTGAGCTAATTTTATGGTCATTGTTCTCATTACTTCCCATTTCTGCTTTTCTTGAAACTATTCGTTCCTCCTCTGACTGTTTCTTGCATCTTCCTCAACACTTACTTTTATGTTTCACATATTTCCTCTTTTAGCTTTGTAATAGCTATCATAACTAACATTTTCTCTGCTATTCTTTCATTTCAATACATTTGTTCATGTTAAGGCATTGGCTTAAGCCGGTGGGAGAATTGGACCTGCCTCACATGGGCCAGTAGGCCTGCTGCAGTGTTCCTTCTTTCTTATGATTCTGTCTGCGTTAGTGTGACAGCCTCTGGTATTACTACTAAGTTATGGTATGTTATGCCCTGTGTTACTGCCACTTGCTCTAGTATTAAGTGGGAGGTGGTCGAGTTTCTCCTTCCATGGGTATGGGCTGCGATCATATGCTGGATGAGTTAGTAAATTTATTTAGGCACAGGTATACATATGTAAGCTTGCAATGTTGCAGAAAGGAGGTCCAATCAAATACAATCACAGGAAGCGCCTTTGATGGAACTTCTCCCGTGGTCTTGCATCTTGTATCGCTTGTTCACGATATTTGCATTCAGCTTGATACAGTGTTTGTACAAAGGTGAATGACATTTGAGTGTACAATCTGAAAGCCCCTATACATGCAGAGCATTTTGGGCAAACTTAAGATTAATAAAACATTAACAATATAAGTAATTTTATACATGCAGTCACTTGGGTGAGTGTATGTATAAATTTAGTTTACAGTAATCATACAGTTATTATACATAGCAACTTATGTAAATAACCTGGTGACTTATTCCCATCGGGATGACTCGCGAAATCGTAATGACACGATTGTAAACAAACTATACCACGGGCGGGGATAGAACCCGCGATCAGAGAATCTCAAAACTCCAGACCGTCGCGTTAGCAACTTGAGGGGACTTGAGCTAGAGTTCGTCACGGCCACGCTAGCTGGAGATTCGTCTATAAAAACTTGCATTTGTGGTCACAGTGGTGCCTATGCTAACCTTCCTATGGTGTAGAAATATACCTAGTTGGATGAATCTTATTGTGGCTAGCTGGTCCAGTGGCTAACGTGACGGTCTGGAGTTTTGAGACTCTGACCGCGGGTTCTATTCCCGCCCGTGGTATGGTTTGTTTCCCATCGGGATCCTTATTGTTCTGTGTTGTGGTGTGATGTAAAGCCACAGATGTCACTCAGTCACTGTCTCTTGCAGGTGATCCAGATCCAAGATCAGACTTCGTCAAGGTGATAGTTGGACAAGTTCACTATCTTCACTTCAGCTGCTTCCTCTTCCTCATTACTGGGGCGGTCGCCGTCTCTTTCTCCCTGTTGACTGAGCCCATTCCCGAGGACCGCGTGAGTATCCCACCATATGCAGTCACAGATATTCCAATCTAGAAGTTGCAAAACACACACAAAAGATACATTGAAAAATTGGACACATTTGCAACATATTGGGAATCTCAATTATGGAAACGCTTTTGCCAACAAGTGGCTTCCTCAGTCCGGTACAGATACGAATAATAATAATAATAATAATAATAATAATCTTTATTTTTACATGATACAACGTGTTAGGTTGAAAATGGTATAAAATACCGACAAGTTGAAGATTAAGATACATGTGCAACAGTATCTTCTTCAGTCAAATACTATATAGAAAGCCCTTTGTTATGCAGAGCATTTCTAGGTTGATTTTGTCCCTAGAACGATAGAGCCTCTAAATCGCTGGGAACGGGTAAAATCTCTCGATTTGTACTCCCTGGAGCGCAGGCGAGAAACATACATGATAATATACACTTGGAATATCCTAGAGGGACAAGTCCCAAATCACTCCCTGCGAAAGCAAAAGACTCGACAGGAGATACAACATTCCCCACAATGAGAAGCAGGGGCCCCATAAATACGCTAAGAGACAACACAGTAAGTGTCAGGGTCTCAAGACTGTTCAACTGCCTCACAGCATACATAAGGGGGATTACCAATAGACCTCTGGCTGTCTTCAAGAAGGCGCTGGACAGATACCTAAAGTCAGTACCTGACCAGCCGGGCTGTGGTTCGTACGTCGTTCTGCATGCGACCAGCAGTAACATCCTGGTTGATCAGGCCCTGATCCACCATGAGGCCTGGTCACGGGCCGTGGGGGCGTTGACCCCCGAAACCCCTTCCAGGTAAACTCCTGGATGCGACCCACACCAGTCAACTAACACCCAGGTGGAACATTAAAATGGTATAAAATACCGACAGGTTGTTAGGTAAGACACATATGCAACAGTTAGGTATCTTTATTTCGAAACGTTTCGCCTACACAGTAGGCTTCTTCAGTCGAGTACAGAAAAGTTGATAGAAGCAGAAGAGACTTGAAGACGATGTAATCAGTCCATCACCCTTAAAGTTTTGAGGTAGTCAGTCCCTCAGTCTGGAGAAGAGCATTGTTCCATAGTCTGAAACAATATGGAGTTGAAGTGACAGGATGGAGCCTTATATAGCGCCAGGAGGTGAGACGTAGGTCAATAGTAGAAGTAAGAATGCAGATGTTGGGAGGTCAGGTCCCTCTCAAATCAAGCCGTTCTCACTAGTAGAGGTTGTCGAAGTTGATTGCAGGTCTGTACCAAGATACCCTTGTGTTGCAGTGTCTGACAGATTGAACATTAAAATGGTATAAAATACTGACAGGTTGTTAGGTAAGACACATATGCAACAGTTAGGTATCTTTATTTCGAAACGTTTCGCCTACACAGTAGGCTTCTTCAGTCGAGTACAGAAAAGTTGATAGAAGCAGAAGAGACTTGAAGACGATGTAATCAGTCCATCACCCTTAAAGTTTTGAGGTGGCCAGTCCCTCAGTCTGGAGAAGAGCATTGTTCCATAGTCTGAAACAATATCATAGTCTGAAACATTATATTCAATGTTAAATATAATTGATTTGTGGTCGCTAGCACCGAGTTCCTCTGAAATTTTTAAATTATTAACAAGGGATTCATTGTTTGCCAGAACTAAGTCAAGCAGGTTATTTCCCCTTGTAGGTTCTGTCACAAACTGCTTCAAAAAACAATCCTGAACTACTTCTAAGAAGTCGTATGATTCTAAATTCCCAGTCAAGAAATTCCAATCAATATGACTAAAGTTGAAGTCTCCTAGAATTACTATATTATCGTGGAGTTTACCTGGAGAGAGTTCCGGGGGTCAACGCCCCCGCGGCCCGGTCTGTGACCAGGCCTCCTGGTGGATCAGAGCCTGATCAACCAGGCTGTTACTGCTGGCTGCACGCAAACCAACGTACGAGCCACAGCCCGGCTGATCAGGAACCGACTTTAGGTGCTTGTCCAGTGCCAGCTTGAAGACTGCCAGGGGTCTGTTGGTAATCCCCCTTATGTATGCTGGGAGGCAGTTGAACAGTCTCGGGCCCCTGACACTTATTGTATGGTCTCTTAACGTGCTAGTGACACCCCTGCTTTTTATTTATTTATTTATTTATTTATTTATTTATTTATAATTTGAGCACACTTACAGAGGTACAAAAAAAATACAGATAAGAGCAGCATGCCAAAGCCACTTATACTATGCATAGCATTACGGGCTGGCTTAAAATTAACTTAAGATTAACTAAGCAATGATGAAATCAGTGAAAAACATTAATGTAAACTGATTACTATAAAGCACAAGTGAGTATTACAAAGACAGGTCATATGGTTGCATGCATTGTTATAAATTCAGTAGAATGGAGTATTCTGTTAGGTAGTGTATTTAAAAAATAATAAAGTTAGATTGGGTTTTAGGTTTAACATTTATGTGATATAATTGTGAGAAACATTTAAGATATACAATTTATAAGGTTCAGTTATTCAGTATTTATTTGGTTTTGGGTGAGTAAGTGATCTTTGAGAAGAGACTTGAATTTATAAACAGGTAGTGTTTCTTTTATATTTACAGGTAATGAATTCCAGATTTTAGGGCCTTTTATGTGCATTGAGTTTTTGCATAGCGTGAGATGGACACGAGGAATATCAAAGAGTGATCTGTGCCTTGTGTTATGGTCATGTGTTCTGTTGAGGTTGGCAAGGAGATGTTTGAGGGGAGGGTTAATATCAGAGTTGAGTGTTCTATGTATGTAATAGGTGCAGTAATAAGTATGGATGTTTTGTATGGTGAGTAGGTTGAGTGTATTGAATATTGGTGGAGTGTGCTGCCTGTAGTGAGAATTTGTTATCATTCTAACTGCAGCCTTTTGTTGGGTAATTAGTGGTCTGAGATGGTTACTTGTTGTTGAGCCCCATGCACAAATTCCATAGGTGAGATAGGGGTAAATAAGAGAGTGATATAGGGCCAGGAGGGCTGACTGTGGAGCATAGTACCGTATCTTCGATAGTATGCCTACAGTCTTGGAAATTTTCTTAGAAATTTGTTGTATATGTGTATGAAATTTGAGTCTATTATCAAGGTGGATTCCTAAGAATTTTCCCTCTGTTAGCTTTGTGATAGGTGATCCGTTTATCATTATGTTAAGAGGGACATCTGTAGCTCTGTTACCAAACTGAATGAAGTAGGTTTTGTCAATGTTTAGTGTAAGTTTGTTAGTACTCATCCAGGTAGATATTTTCTGTAATTCGGTATTTACAGTATTGGCTAGCGTGACTGGGCTCGGGTGGGAGAAGACGTATGTTGTGTCATCAGCAAATAGTGTGGGTTTGAGTAATTGAGAAGCATTTGGTAGGTCATTTATGTATAGGAGAAAGAGAAGAGGGCCAAGGACACTTCCCTGTGGGACACCAACTGTAATTGGTTGTGCAGAAGAGTTTGCCCCATTTGCGTACACATATTGGCTTCTGTTGCTGAGGTATGACTTGAGGTAGTTGAGGGAGTGCCCTCTTATACCATAGTGTGACAATTTTACGTGGAGCAAGTCATGGTCAACTGTATCAAAAGCTTTACGTAAGTCAATGAAGATCCCCAGTGGGACTTCTTTTTTCTCTATTGCAGTGTATATATGTTCTAGCATGTGTATAATAGCATCATTAGTATTTTTATTAGGCCTGAATCCAAATTGGCAGGGGTTGAGTATGTTTTGGGAGATAAGGTAGGAGTAGATTCGTTTATGAATTAATTTTTCGAAGATTTTTGAGAGAGGGTGTAAGTTGGATATTGGCCTATAGTTATTCAACTCTGTTTGGTCTCCTCCTTTGTGGATCGGGGTGACCCTTGCTATTTTGAGTACTGTAGGGAAGGTGGAGGATTCAATGGATTTGTTAAAGAGTGTTGCAATGATTGGTGATAGCACTTGTGACACTTTTTTGTATATAAAGGGTGGTAAGGTATTTAAATCTCCTGCCTTGTTTTTTAGTGCGTTGATAATAAGGGAGACTTCGTATGGGTTAGTCGGAGCTAGGAACAGTGTGTTCGGGTAGTTGCCGGTGAGGTAGTCATTTGGTGGGGTATCTGAGCTTGGGATTTTATTGGCAAGGTTTTGTCCTATAGTGGAGAAGAAATCATTGAGTCTGTTTGCTGTTTCTGTTGGTGGGAGTTGGGGTTCATCTGATTTTGCTAATTTTATTTCGCTATTTCGTGATATCTTTTTTGTTCCCAGAATTTCTGATAGGGTTTTCCAGGTCTTTTTTATATCACCTCGTAAGTTGGATAATCTGTTCTCATAATACAATTTTTTTGCCCTTCTTATCAGGCTGGTTAGGATTGACGAGTAACGTTTTGTTTGGTCTCTGGTTATGTGACCCATTCTGTACTGTTTTTCATATTGGTGTTTTGTATTTATGGATTTGAGAATGCTGGGTGTTAGCCAGGGACTGTTCAGTCTCTTAGCTGTCATCTGCTTAGTTTTTTTAGGGCAGTGCTTGTTATAGAGGTATTGAGTCTTTTTTAGAAAATTATTAATACATTCGTCAATATCTGTATTGATTTCTAGCTCAGTGTGCCAGTCAATGTTTGCTACTGCTGTTGTGAAGTTATTAATGGCTGCCTCATTGTGAAGTCTGAAGGTGACTTTAGTAGTGTCTTGGGGTAATTTACCAAGAGTTGTTATGAGGAAAGTAGGGTAGTGGTCTGTGGTATTATCTGTAATTATGCCTGATTTTAAAGGGGATATGGTGTTGGTCCAGATGTGGTCAAGTAGGGAAACACTAGTCTCTGTAACTCTTGTAGGTTTTGTTACTGTTGGTAGCAACATACAGTTACTCATTGTGTTTGTGAATTCAGTAACGTGTGGGTCCTGGTCTTGCAGGAGATTTATATTGAAGTCACCTGAGAGTAGTAAGTGATCTTTGTTCATGCGTGCATCAGTTATCATACTTCCTAGGTTTTGACTAAATTGGCTAATGTTTGACTGTGGAACTCTGTAGATGTTTATCAATGTGAGAGGTTTTTGTAGGTATTTGGATTTGAATTTGGCTATTATATATTCCCCATGTTCATCTCTTGTGCAAGTATTAGTGATACATTCTAGTTGGTCTGAGTAGTATATGGCTGTGCCACCCCCTTGTTGGTCTGGCCTACAGTTGTGTATGGCTGTGTAACCAGGAATGGCATAGACATCTGTACTATCAGGCTTTAGCCAGGTTTCAGTTAGTGTAATGATGGACATATTGGCATGTAAGGAATTTAGTAATGCTATGAGGTCATCGTAATGCTTGCTTAAAGATCTGATATTGTAGTTAAAGATAGTTATGTTGTTGTTGGCACTGAGAAGTGCCTTTGATTGTTCTGCAGTGTAGTAATTACAGTAACTGTTTGATTCATTTAAGTCATTAAATAAGAGGTTGGTATCTGGATCAATGCTTGTAATCATAAGATTTGTAGTGAATCTATAGTTAGAATTAAGTATAAAACAAAGTAAATAGTCTTAAGCTAAAAAGTAGCACCTGAATTATTTAACAAATGTAAAATAATGAGCTAAGGTAGTTTTTTTTTTTTTTTTTTTTTTTTTTTTTTTAGCTAAAATAAAGGAGACAATATAAAAGGGACTAGTACAAATAAAGTGATGATCAAATAATGGAGCTTGGGAATATGATAGTAGGTAGTACTATAAAATAAATGAGCTTTGGAATATAATGGCAAAATTGTGAACTTGTTCTACTTTAGCACCTGAGAATAGCACCTTGATTATTTTAACAATTGTGAATGTATAAGCTAGGGTAGTTATATAAAGCTAAAATAAAGGAGAAAATATATAAGGGACTAAAATTAAGTAATGGTAAACAAAGTTAAATGGACAGATGGTCACTATGAAATAATATTGGTTTAGGAGTAAGATCTGATTTGTAATATTAGATAAATTGAGCAGTTTATTGCACAATAAAAGTAAAAAAAAAAAAAAAAAAAAAAAAATGAGGTAGTTGGTACTAGCTAGCAAAAGATAGTTTTGGTACTTGCAAAAAAGTAATTGGAATATACACTAATTGCATACACAATGTAAAGTGACTAAAAAAACAAGTAGTGATAAACAAAATTAAATGGACAGGTAAGAAAAAATGAATATTATTAATTTGGAGTAAGATTTGACTTTTAATTTAAAATTATGAGCAATTAATAGCAGTAAGAAAGTTATAGAGTATTGGAGGTAGTTGGCATTAGCTAGTGATGAAAAATAATAAAAATAATAATGCACAATATAATAGTAACGTACACTATATGCAGTAAGAAAGTTATAGAGTATTGGAGGTAGTTGGCATTAGCTAGTGATGAAAAATAATAAAAATAATAATGTACAATATAATAGTAACGTACACTATATGCACCACACGTATATATGTATTAAGGGCACTTATCTAATCTGTTACAGAAATGTCAGCTTTTCTAAGGAAGGTAGAGAAATCATGTTCGTTTGAGATGGTATATTGTTGTCCTGTTGATGTTTTCCTTACTAGTATTTTCCCATCTCGCGTGAAACACTGATGTATTTTGTTTTCCTGTTTAAGTTTTCTCAGCCTGAACAGAAGGTTTTGACGTTTTTTTGTTAGACACTCATTTATGTACACTCCATTTTTCATTGTAATTGCTGATTTAATTAGGTCCTTTCTTTTATCGTATGAATGAAGTATAGTATCACTGAAGTAGATACTGTGTAGCAATGGAGGAGAAGGCTTGTTTTCTCGGAGCTTGGGTTAAGTGGTTGTCTGGCAGCGGAGGCAGTGTTTGGGTTAGCAGGGCTGTCTTCCTTAGATCTTCTAATTTTGTCAAGATTTGGGTTACATTCTTAGTATTCTTGGGTCATGTTGTGGTCTACGTGGGTTCATGTAGTTGAACTTTCACTTAGGCCATCACAAGTTTTGATGGGCGATGTTTTTTTGAGAAAGAAGAGCTGGTAGGATACCGTTGCTGCCGCTGCCACTGCCGCTAGGTAGTTATCTCCGTTATGCGCGCCGTGAAAGTTCTCTGTACATTTTCTAGGTCGGCAATTTCACCTGCCTTGAAAGGTGCTGTTAGAGTGCAGCAATATTCCAGCCTAGATAGAACAAGTGACCTGAAGAGTGTCATCATGGGCTTGGCCTCCCTAGTTTTGAAGGTTCTCATTATCCATCCTGTCATTTTTCTAGCAGATGCGATTGATACAATGTTATGGTCTTTGAAGGTGAGATCCTCCGACATAATCACTCCCAGGTCTTTGACGTTGGTGTTTCGCTCTATTTTGTGGCCAGAATTTGTTTTGTACTCTGATGAAGATTTAATTTCCTCATGTTTACCATATCTGAGTAATTGAAATTTCTCATCGTTGAACTTCATATTGTTTTCTGCAGCCCACTGAAAGATTTGGTTGATGTCCGCCTGGAGCCTTGCAGTGTCTGCAATGGAAGACACTGTCATGCAGATTCGGGTGTCATCTGCAAAGGAAGACACGGTGCTGTGGCTGACATCCTTGTCTATGTCGGATATGAGGATGAGGAACAAGATGGGAGCTAGTACTGTGCCTTGTGAAACAGAGCTTTTCACCGTAGCTGCCTCGGACTTTACTCTGTTGACGACTACTCTCTGTGTTCTGTTAGTGAGGAAATTATAGATCCATCGACCGACTTTTCCTGTTATTCCTTTAGCGCGCATTTTGTGCGCTATTACGCCATGGTCACACTTTTGCAAAGTCTGTATATATTACATCTGCATTCTTTTTGTCTTCTAGTGCATTTAGGACCTTGTCGTAGTGATCCAGTAGTTGAGACAGACAGGAGCGACCTGTTCTAAACCCATGTTGCCCTGGGTTGTGTAACTGATGGGTTTCTAGATGGGTGGTGATCTTGCTTCTTAGGACCCTTTCAAAGATTTTTATGATATGGGATGTTAGTGCTATTGGTCTGTAGTTCTTTGCTGTTGCTTTACTGCCCCCTTTGTGGAGTGGGGCTATGTCTGTTGTTTTTAGTAACTGAGGGACGACCCCCGTGTCCATGCTCCCTCTCCATAGGATGGAAAAGGCTCGTGATAGGGGCTTCTTGCAGTTCTTGACTCTCCTTTCTCTTTACCCTTCCTGCTCATTTCTGTTTTTCTACTAAACCTATTACTGTCCTTATTACCTAGTGTCACTGGCTTTTCAATATCTACCTCGTTCCGCTTATTACTACTTCCCCTAGAACTCATAATATTACTACACTGGGACTTCACTGTTTTCCTGCCAAAACCCATACCACTAACTATTCCTAGTTTAAGGTCCTAACAGCTCCCTCCACTGCAGTTGCCAGTGCCCCCACCCCAGACCTAGATAAATGAACCCCATCCCTGGCATACATGTCATTTCTGCCGTAGAAGAGGTCCCAGTTGTCAATGAATGTTACCGCATTTTCCTTACAGTATTTGTCCAGCCAGCAATTGACACCAATTGCCCTGGACAACCATTCATTTTCAACTCCTCTCCTTGGCAAAATACCACATATGACAGGGTTCCCACCCTTCCTCCTAATTATTTCTATTGCTGACCTATACCTGCTAATCAGGTCCTCACTCCTACGTCTGCCAACATCATTGCCTCCAGCACTGAGACAGATAATAGGATTGCTCCCATTACCTCTCATGATGTCATCCAGATGGCTAACAATATCCTCCATCCCAGCCCCAGGAAAGCAAACCCTCTGCCTCCTACTCCTGTCCTTCAAGCAGAACGCCCTATCCATGTACCTAACTTGGCTATCCCCAACAACAACAACATTCTTACCTTCCTTGGTGCCGTTTGTCGTGACGTTCCCAGTAGTCGACTCACATTCGTCGGGTAGCACCGAGAATGCATTAGATGTTTCCACAACAGTTTCCACAGCAGTCTCTTTCTTGTTCATCGTTTCTACCTTTCCATTCGTCTTCTTGATCGTCAACTTCGTTCCATGCTGTCCAGCCACTGACCACATTCCCTTCTTGACCTGAGGACTCAAAACAGGAGGACTACTACGAATCTTCTTGTTTTCCTCGGTCAGTCGCCGAATCTCCATCTTCGACATCCTCAATTCTTCCTTAAGCTGTTGGTAAAGTTGCTCGATGGAGGGCATCTTGGTTCAGTCCGTAGAGAGCACACTCGACACGTCCTCGCTGAGCTAAGTACAGGTGAAAGATGAGAAGGAGTTTACGGTAATCAGCTTGCATCTTCGTGCCGAACTGAGGAAACCTCTTATTGACAAAACATTTCCACAATAAAGATTCCCATATGACTCACGAAATCGTAATGACATGAGTTCGTCACGGCCATGCTAGCTGGAGACTCGTCTGTAAAAACTTGCATTTGTGGTCACAGTGGTACCTATGCTAACCTTCCTATGGTGTAGAAATATACCTAGTTGGATGAATCTTATTGTAGCTAGCTGGTCCAGTGGCTAACGCGTCGGTCAGGAGTTTTATGACTCTCTGATCGCGGGTTCTAACCCCGCCCTTGGTATGGTTAAGATTCCCATATGTTACACAAGTGTCGTAGTCTTCAACTTGTCGGTTTTCTAACCAATTTGCATCATAAATCGAGATATTGTCTTCGTTGTGTCCAGCCGGCATTTGTTTCTTGGCTTTGCTGTCTAAAGCCTATTACTACAAATAACAAGTAGGCTCGTCTCTGAAATCATAAATATAAATTTACTTTTGCTGGTAGTCTGAGGCATGACTGGAAAAATACGCTGACTTTGCTAACTCTAAATAAAGCTTATGTTTGCACTAATGACACACGAAATCGTAATGACTCGACGTTCTGGAGTTTTGAGACTCTCTGACCGCGGGTTCAATCCCGCCCGTAGTATGGTTTGCATTAATAACTCATTGCAGTTGTAAAGTAAAAGGACATAAGTGCAACTAATGTAACATTTTACCGTGGCAACGTTTCGCTCTCCAGGAGCTTTATCAAGTCATTACGTATTGCAATTGTGATCAGGTGTAGACGTGTGAATGGTTCATTACTTTTGTAAATTGTTCAGCTATCAAAACTTTGAGGCCCAGTCCCTAGGCCCATTATGTACCTCTTTAATGTTGAGGTACAGTCCCTGGACCCCATTATGTACCTCTGTAATCTCTTTGACTACCGCCCACAGGATGGGTATGTGGTACATGACATGCGACACATATATTGTATATGCTAGAGGCACAATACCCTGACTGGAACAATACTCACATAACCCACACGTACTCAAATTCAATTGAAAAATTTATTTCTTTGCAATGTGTAGTTTACAAGTCGTAAATTATTGTTAAGCACAAAGAAAGCCATTAACATGCATGAGCATTACACAAATAATCCGCACATAAAAGAGAGAAACTTACGACGACGTTTCGGTCCGACTTGGACCATTGACAAAGTCACACTAACAGAGGTGGAGCAGGACGGCTATATATAGGTGTATCGTTCCAGTCACGGTATTGTGCCTTTTTGTTATTTATGCATGAGCATTTCGGGCAGAAGCTTATGACGACGTTTCGGTCCGACTTGGGCCATTGATAAGTCACACTGTGATTTGTCAATGGTACAAGTCGAACCGAAACGTCGTCCTAAGCTTCTTTCTCCTATGTGCGGGTTATGTATTGCATATATTAAAAAATAAACAAATCGCTTGTTTCGCACCAAAGAAAGGTGATGTAAAGAAGGAAAACAGAGTCGTCCATTACTCAGGAAGACCCGGGGCAGGACTCGTCCTGGAAACCCACAGCCTTTTATTTTTAGTCTTCCTTGATAATGTGAGACATCGAAAGTGATTGGAAATTCACTATTTTTTTTAACAGTGGTTATTTTGTATACTGTGGTATTGCCTGTTTACTGTGAGCTTATATGTCGTGCCGAATAGGTAAAACTTGCGATTTTGGCTTAAATAACAACTCTCTTCTTGCCGAATAAGGCAAGCGAAAATTTGTGTATGCAATAATTTCGCAAAATTTATTCTGAACCTAACGAAAAAAAATATTGTTTGTTTATTATTAAATTATTGTAAACTTATCTAAAATATATTTAGTTGAATTAGGCTAAATTAAATTGCGCTTGTTATAATAAGGTTAGGTAAGTTTCCTAAATTTTTTTTGGTACAAAATTATTAATTTTGACATTAACATAAATGAAAAAAATCTTTAAACTTATAAGAGAAAATTTTAGGACTTAATTATAAGGGAGTTCTTGCTAATTGACCAGTTTTACCTATTCTGCACGACATATATATGTCTAATTTCTTGATAATTTGTGCCTCAGTTGTACCGACTGACGTTCTGGACACGACGGGATCCAAGAGTCAGAAGACCTGTACAAGAGATCGTCTCTAATGGAACTGAACAAATGCATATGGAAACCCCTCAGTCAGGTACCGTAGTGTTATTATTTACAGTATGATTTGTATACTTTAGCATAGTTTATATACAAGCCAGAATAACACATTCATGTATTGTACTTGTCATCCAGTATCTCTAAGGGCCTTGTCAGGAAACCCGAGGTTGTTTGAGTATCTTTTTAGGGTAAACTGTGACATTGTTTGCTTTACCGGGTAACTATTCCCTAGACTTTTTTTTCACCACTGAAAATACAATGAGAATTTTTATTCTACATCAAATTATTCCAAAGCCCAGCCTTATCCTAGGTATACTGCTATTCCTCCAGGATGCAAACCAGAGCAGCCAGCTAACACCGAAGTAGGTGCTTCGTAGTAACAGCAAGAGGTGGAAGGAGAGTTAGCCAAACGCCTCCACCCGCGCATAGACGTGTAGATAATTCATTACCTTTGTAACTTGGTAATAATTGTGACCAGATCTGCCTGGAGTTCATTACCTTTGTAACTTGTTCAGCTATCATAACTTTGCGGCTCAGTTCCTGGACCCATTATGTACCTCTGTAATATTTTGACTACCACCCACAGGATGGGTATGGAGTGTATAATAAACATATAAAAGTAATTTAACTCAACCCGGGCTAGTATTGAACCCGGGTGTTCTCATTGTGAGTCAGAGGCTCTGCTATTGAACAGTGATATTTATTCTCGCTATAAGACGTTCAGATTTGTGCTCCAAGCATTATAGTTCAGCAGACTTCACCACGTTGCAGTTTTGTCACGTCATTACCTCTGTAACTTGCTCAGCCATCAAAACTTTGAGGCCCAGTCCCTGGACCCATTATGTACCTCTGTAATCTTTTGACTAACAGGATGCGCATAATAAACATATTAAACTAAAAGACGTCTTGAAGAAGCAATGGTGGTTCATTTTTCAAACTTGCTCAATATATGAAGTGTACCGCATGTTAGTGCCTTTATTCTGTGTCTAAAAATATTGTATTAGATGTGAATTACGTTATTTGTATACTGCAGAAAAACTGTAAAGTATTTGTATTAAATCTCTTATGACTTTTTGAAATGTTGACAGACCTATACTTCTCAGCCTTTCTTGGCCTTGTTCAACCCTCGAGGGAGGTTCCTTGATGCTGGTGAGGGGCTCTTGATTTAGGGTATTGGATCTGTGCTCCAGTTTCCTGAATTAAGCCGGAATACCTTCCATCTCCCCCCCCCATCCTTTCCTGGAGCTGTATAATCCCAACGGGTTTAGCGCTCCCCATAACAATTGGCGTAGTTTAAATGTAGATTTCGCTGTAGAAATCAAGTTTTTCCATGATGCGTCTTTCCATGATACGTCTTTCCATGATACGTCTTTCCATGATACGTCTTTCCATGATGCGTCTTTCCATGATGCGTCTTTCCATGATGCGTCTTTCCATGATGCGTCTTTCCATGATGCGTCTTTCCATGATACGTCTTTCTGTAGATATGATCTCAAAAATGCATGAGTTTTCGTAGCAAGAGTTTGCCAAGGAGTAATTGTTTTTATTTTCACATTTAAGTTCGGTTATATCCAGAGTGTGTAGTTCACCTTCCCTTACATTGGCGCCACTTTCTGTTGTGCTGTTGTCAACATTTGGTAGACTCTTACACAAAGAGTTTTTATTCTTTATATGAATATTGTGCATTGTTACAAGTCTGAAGATGGTCTCTGTCAACGGTGTTTTGTTGAGCTTGTAGATGCAGATGTATTGTTGTGTACGAATGGTATATAATACCGACAAGATGAGATTAAGACACATGTGCAACATCTGGGTATCTTTATTGTAGACGTTTCGCCATCCAGTTTTCAAGTTATGTCCTAGAATTTGTATTGATAAAGCCACTGGATGGCGAAACGTCTACAATAAAGATACCCAGATGTTGCACATGTGTCTTAATCTCAGATGTATTGTGTTTTGGAGAATATCGTTGAGCTTGTAGATGTATTGTGTTTTGGAGAATATCGTTGAGCTTGTAGATGTATTGTGTTTTGGAGAATATCGTTGAGCTTGTAGATGTATTGTGTTTTGGAGAATATCGTTGAGCTTGTAGATATGACAGTTCATGTTTACTTGGAGTTTTTGTTATTCTGTAATTTTATATTTTTTAATGACGTTCGTGGATTTTTCAGTGTTATACGCACTTTATTTAAGAACATAAGAAAGAAGGAACACTGTAGTAGGCCTACTGGCCCATACGAAGCAGGTCCAATTCTCCTACCTATTCAGGTCCTCGCCCGGAGAAGTTGTGCATAATATTCTTAGTGAAATACATAGATGTTAATTATTTCACTATTACATTAAAATTGGGATGTTCTCGATTTTTTCCAACGGTCTGATCACTCAAGCTGTTGGTATTCACCTCGTCAAGTATTATAACACACTTTTCCCTACAGAGTTGCCAGCGTGGAGGCGCTACCTCAACATTGTGTGTGGCACCTCTGGCAGCAGTGCCGGCCTTACAGAAGCTCCTCAGCTACAGCTGAGCGAGGAAGAAAAGGCCGAGGCAGCGGCTGCCTTCCTCGATGAACCACCCTACTGGAGGAAGTAAGTAATGGGTGATTTGAAAGGCAGGAAGATGCCGACAGGTTGTATTTGAGATAGTGAGGAAATACCAACAGGAGGTAAACCCGTGTCAGTTACATCCCAACATTTATCGACCTGAAATTAAGACACATGTGCAACATCTGGGTATCTTTATTATAGACGTTTCGCCCTCCAGTGGCTTTATCAATACAGATTCTAGTCCTTCTGTCTTCAAGTTATGTCCTAGAATTTGTATTGATAAAGCCACTGGATGGCGAAACGTCTACAATAAAGATACCCAGATGTTGCACATGTGTCTTAATTTCATCTTGCCGGTATTATATACCATTCTTGCACATTTATCGACCTGGGTGTGTGAGCTGAGTGCGCTGACGATGGAGCTACAGGACACAATGTTCTACAACGTGCCTCATTTCTTGAAAAATGTCAACGGTACTACATCTGTATTCAACCAGTTTATTCGATGTTGCTGCCCATAGTCCAGTTTTAAATCTGTCACGTAAATTGAAGTCATCTCTTAATATATTTAATATTCTCAGAAGATTCTGAAACCACAGCCATTCCTAACTTATTCTGACTGCTGACATTTGGATGGTACATAATTCTACTGACCAAAATTATTGTTAATAACTGGTATATTGAACAAGCTTACAATGTTTAGGAAAATCAAGGTTCCATATTTTTTGAGCTAAATTATTCTATACTACTAATAATAATATTGGATATTGCTGCTAGAGTTGAAGATAACTTCGTAATTATTTTCCCCCTCCCAGGTTTTTGAACGTCAATGCCGTGATCTGCCTGGCCTTAACAACATTTATCTGGGGCTTCTACGCATAGCTGCCGTCCACTCGGTCACCAGCCTCTACTGTGTCTCACAGGATGTTCAACCTGCTTGTTGCAGGTGGCATGGTCTAGTGGTTAGCGCGACGGGCTGGAGTTTTGAGACTCTATGACCGCGGGTTCAATCCCGGCCGGGGGTGTGGCATGGAAGGTTTATGGAAATATGGAATGCCTGGTGTGAATGACAGCTGACCTTTAATTAAATTATATATAGAAATAGGCTTAGTAATAGTATATTGTAGGTGGTGTGAAGTGTTAAATGTTATATACTATGAGAGTGTAAGAATTTTGGGTGAATAAGACGGTTCGATATATATCTGGTGAAGTGTGTGGGAGAACTGTTATTGAGAGTGATGAGAGATACACAGTATGATTGAGAACTGTTATTGAGAGTGATGAGAGATACACAGTATGATTGAGAACTGTTATTGAGAGTGATGAGAGATACACAGTATGATTGAGAACTGTTATTGAGAGTGATGAGAGATACACAGTATGATTGAGAACTGTTATTGAGAGTGATGAGAGATACACAGTATGATTGAGAACTGTTATTGAGAGTGATGAGAGATACACAGTATGATTGAGAACTGTTATTGAGAGTGATGAGAGATACACAGTATGATTGCAAAGGAAAAAAAGTGGAATTAGAGATGAAAACAAGTGTTGATTGTTTACTCTGAAGCACCTAGGCGAGTTGTGATAAAAGAAAGTAAGTAGAGATGAAAGACAGCAACTGTACACACCTAGGACGTGTGGAAATAAATGGTATAAAATACCGACACAATGGAAATATAAACACAAATGCAGTATAATGTGATCCTTTATTGACAACGTTTCACCCACACAGTGGGCTTTTTCAAGATCCGTGTGTGACTTGAAAAAGCCCACTGTGTGGGTGAAACGTTGTCAATAAAGGATCACATTATACTGCATTTGTGTTTATATTTCCACCTAGGACGTGTACATGAAGGGTATATAATACCGTCGGTGTGCAACATCTGGGTATCTTTATTTGTAGACGTTGCTTTATCAATACAAGGACATGATATGAAGAATATAGAACTATATACAAAAGATGAGGTAATCAGTCCCTCAGCTGAAGGATTGGTTACCTCATCCTTTGTATATATATTCTTCACATTATGTTCTTGTATTGATAAAATAACGTCTACAGCACAGATGTTGTACATGTGTCTAATTCTACGCACCTAAGACATCTTTATTGCGTACATTTTGGTCGTGGGACGTTGATCCCAAGACCAAAACGTGTTAACAAAATATCCTCGCTGTATACACTTGCGCCTCTTCAGCCATGTCGGTATCAGTTTACCTTCAGCCATGTCGGTATCAGTTTACCTTCAGCCATGTCGGTATCAGTTTACCTTCAGCCATGTCGGTATCAGTTTACCTTCAGCCATGTCGGTATCAGTTTACCTTCAGCCATGTCGGTATCAGTTTACCTTCAGCCATGTCGGTATCAGTTTACCTTCAGCCATGTCGGTATCAGTTTACCTTCAGCCATGTCGGTATCAGTTTACCTTCAGCCATGTCGGTATCAGTTTACCTTCAGCCATGTCGGTATCAGTTTACCTTCAGCCATGTCGATATCAGTTTACCTTCAGCCATGTCGGTATCAGTTTACCTTCAGCCATGTCGATATCAGTTTACCTTCAGCCATGTCGGTATCAGTTTACCTTCAGCCATGTCGGTATCAGTTTACCTTCAGCCATGTCGATATCAGTTTACCTTCAGCCATGTCGATATCAGTTTACCTTCAGCCATGTCGATATCAGTTTACCTTCAGCCATGTCGATATCAGTTTACCTTCAGCCATGTCGATATCAGTTTACCTTCAGCCATGTCGATATCAGTTTACCTTCTATCTTCAAAAGAAGCTGTGCACTTGAGTTTGGAAAAGGCGTGTGATAGGTTAAACAGGAGTGAGATACGGTTGGTGTCGCAAATAGATAATAGGTAGTAAGTTGTTAAAAGCTTTAAGGAGTTTTTATCAGGAGAATGACACTCAGGAAGGTATGTAGGGTGAAAGAGAATATTTTACATTACAGGTTAGCCTAAGACAAGGATGTGTGTGTGTCAGTGTGGATGTTAAATGCGTTTATTGAGAGGGATATACATTTATATTATTGTTAATGTAGTGATCTGGTAACACAGAAGTTTACATTATATTGGAGTACCCAGTATATATTCATGCTGTGAGCTGGTAACAACAGCTTACATTACAGCCGGTTAGGCAGTACATGTATATATTTATATTCATGTTGTGAGTTGGTACCAGCAGTTTATAATTTGTTGTTAATCGGTTAGACAGTATATATTTATATTCAAGTTGTGAGTTGGTACCAGCAGTTTACATTGTGAGTCGAATACTCACTATGCTGTATATTACACGTTGTGAGTTCATAAGTTTACACTTAAATAATTTACAATAATATGGTTCCTATTTGTTGTTGAGAGATTTACACATCTGTTAGCATTAAACATTTGTAAATTATAATACAGTACTATTAATAAGATTGTAATTCGAACTACTGCTGATCCTTTGGACACCATTGTCCATGTTGCAAAAAAAATTATGGTTACCAGTGCCTCTATAGTCATTATTCTTATGGTTACCATGTTATTTATTATGTATGGTGACCATAGATAGCCTATAAAATTTATATACAAAAACATTTAATTGTTTAGTATTTTTTATAGTACAATTAAAAATTTTGTGCAAGAAATATTGCTGTGAGTTCCTCGTGTTTATGTGAATCCATATCTTACAAATTATTTTAATAAAGACAATTATTAAAAAAAATATGATTTTCAATATTAATGAAATTTCCTGAGATTAAATAATAATAATAATATTTCCTGAGATTCAGTAATAATAAAATTTCATTAATTCAGTACCACCTTAAACTAAGACGATTATTATCATGGGGAAGCGTTAAACCAGTGAGGATTATACAACGCCTGTGGGGGGGGGGATGGAAGGCATTCAGGCTTAATTCAGGGAACTAGAGCACATATCCAATTCCCTAGATCAAGAGCCCCTCACTAGCATCAAGTCGTAACTGCTGAAGAGATTGCTGGTAAGAGACTCCTGCAGCAGCATATGTGACGTACATCTAGCCTCATAGACACCTGCAGCAGCATATGTGACGTACGTCTGACCTCATAGACACCTGCAGCAGCATATGTGACGTACATCTGACCTCATAGACACCTGCAGCAGCATATGTGACGTACATCTGACCTCATAGACACCTGCAGCAGCATATGTGACGTACGTCTGACCTCATAGACACCTGCAGCAGCATATGTGACGTACGTCTGACCTCATAGATACCTGCAGCAGCATATGTGACGTACGTCTGACCTCTTAGACACCTGCAGCAGCATATGTGACGTACGTCTGACCTCATAGACACCTGCAGCAGCATGTGACGTACATCTGACCTCATAGACACCTGCAGCAGCATGTGACGTACATCTGACCTCATAGACACCTGCAGCAGCATATGTGACGTATGTGGAAAATTGCATTCACTTGGATGAATCTCATTACATACATACAAGTAAATGGTAACAAAGATAATTATTATTTATCAATGTTACATAGACAAGTAGGAATTTGGGACACCTAGGTTGCAAAAAATGTCCCCCTTCGATACCTACCACTGTCATGTCCACAAGTTGCTCTGGACCTATTAATTATAAATGAAATATACATACACCAGGAATTCTGGTAAATATATAAATTTGTGGACTGTATATTAAAATTAATAATATATATATATATATATATATATATATATATATATATATATATATATATATATATATATATATATATATATATATATATATATATATATATATATATACATTTATATAACAAAAGGAGAATACATCTTAATCATAACACTCACCAATTTGACTGGAGATTAATGTGTCATGTACAGGAACCCTTCCCCCTTTTGCCTACATTTATGAAAAATTTACTGGCCAGAATTTAAACATAAATTAGACAGTTTATCTGAGGTTCCTGGAGTTGTCCTGTCCTGTCGCCTGATATCTCAAGTTATGCAGGACTGCACATCCAACAATTTCGCCTCTTATTTGAGAGGTGTCAACCCAATGTTACCTCTAGAGCACGAAAATTCTTCACATTGTTAACAAATGTCTGTTACTCTCAATTCAAAACACACAACAATGGCGAGTCCCTTCCGCGCAGGCGCAGCTTCCCATTTTCGATAACATAATTTTTATTAAATACAGTATGGCCATCTATTTACATATAACTACTGTATTTCTGGAAAATATATACAGTATTTTCCACAACGTACGTCTGACCTCATAGACACCTGCAGCATATGTGACGTACGTCTGACCTCATAGACACCTGCAGCATATGTGATGTACGTCTGACCTCATAGACACCTGCAGCAGCTTATGTGACGTACGTCTGACCTCATAGACACCTGCAGCAGCTTATGTGACGTACGTCTGACCTCATAGACACCTGCAGCAGCATATGTGATGTACGTCTGACCTCATAGACACCTGCAGCATATGTGACGTACATCTGACCTCAAAGACACCTGCAGCAGCATATGTGACGTACGTCTGACCTCATAGACACCTGCAGCAGCATATGTGACGTACATCTGACCTCATAGACACCTGCAGCAGCATATATGACGTACATCTGACCTATAGACACCTGCAGCAGCATATGTGACGTACATCTGACCTCATAGACACCTGCAGCAGCATATGTGACGTACATCTGACTTCATAGACACCTGCAGCAGCATATATGACGTACATCTGACCTCATAGACACCTGCAGCAGCATATATGACGTACATCTGACCTCATAGACACCTGCAGCAGCATATATGACGTACATCTGACCTCATAGACACCTGCAGCAGCATATATGACGTATATCTGACCTCATAGACACCTGCAGCAGCATATGTGACGTACATCTGACCTCATAGACACCTGCAGCAGCATATGTGACGTACATCTGACCTCATAGACACCTGCAGCAGCATATGTGACGTACATCTGACCTCATAGACACCTGCAGCAGCATATGTGACGTACATCTGACCTCATAGACACCAGGTAGAGACCAATCATGGAAACCTAGTGAGGGATGAACACACTGAGTATTGTTACTCCTGATCAGCTGGGTTGTGGTGCATGTGTTAAGTTTATTTAGGTACAGGTAAACGTAAGTACACCTACACAAATTAGCATACGTAGTAACATATGTGTAAATTACCCACCAGGATAACACCCAAAAAAGTCAGAAAGTGACTATTTTCATTGGGGTCCTTCCTTGTACTTACTTCTACTAGGGTCCTTGATCTTATTTCCAATGGAGTACTTGTACTTATTTACATTGAGGTTCTTGTACTTACTTCCATTGGGGTCCTTGGAATGCGTGTGACTACCACCAACAGCCTGGTTGATCCGACCATCAACCAGAAAGTAAAAAAAAAAGGGGGGGGTGTACGACTTATCACCAACACGAGGCTTTACCAAACAATTTATATTGCCTCATATAGGAGAAACGTACCAGTAAAGGTCTCCTTTGCTGTGTGTATTTGACCTACCATTTGTCATCTATGTCATACTTGCACTATAAGTCTGGATGTCTGGTCTGGGACCGGTCCAAGGGGGCGGTGACCCCCAGATTTTTCTTCAGGTAACCCTTAGGTAGAGGCCACCATCGACACAGACATCCACACAACACTGGTCATGTTAATTAACGTTTCAATGATACTGCATTAGTACACGAGATAAAGATGATAACAAGTAAACTCTGAGTGACTGGCAAGGTACTTCACTCATCAGATACACAGATTAAATATTACATGGTCAATACCTGACCAACCGGGCTGTGGTTCGTACGTCAGCTTGCGTGCGGCCAGCAGTAACAGCCTGGTTGATCAGACCCTGATCCACCATGAGGCCTAGTCTCAGACCGGGCCGCGGGGGCGTTGACCCCTAAAATTCTCTTCAGGTAAACCTGACCGTGGCCTGGTAGGCAACACTCGGCTCACACTGAGTGTCCGTGGTTCGATCCCCGGCTGGGTGAAAATATTGGGCGTGTTCCCTTACAACTACTGTCCCTGTTCACCTAGCAGTAAGTGGGTAACTGAGTGTTAGTCGACTGGTGTGGGTGGCATCCTGGGGGACAAAACTGAAGGACCACAATGGCAATAAGACAAGAGTCCCTCCAAGACGCACTGACCTTCTCGGGTTATCCTGGGTGAATAACCTCCGGGTTAAAAATCCACACAAAATCTTAGTAGTTCTTAGAAAACACTGCTAGTACTGGATTCACCTGTGAGACAATAATAAAACTCGTTTGAGTTTCATAGGTGTAAGTATGCATCCCATACCCATCCTGCAGGTGGTCAAAATATTTGAGGCCCATAATAGGTCCATATACTGGGATCCAGCCATTTTTATCTCATCAATATGTAGTTATGATGAACTAAAATAAATATTGACCTAGAAACATTAATAGACAATTTACACATTCTACACATTCATGATAAGAGACGACTTCAGTATTTATCAGCCACAACGAATTTAGTACAATATCTAAACATTTTTTCTTAATGCTGGATGTAAGTTAACAATGTGATTCTACACTACGAATATAGTTAGAAATACCCAGAGTGTGCTGCTACCTTAACACTAAGTCATACTTCTATAATGGCGGGTCATCTAAGACCTGCTTTAGGGGACACTTGTCCAATTTCCTGACAAACTTTACCGAGGGACTGATTACCTCATCTTTTGTATATAGTTCTACTGTCTTCCTATTATGTCCTAGAATCTGTATTGATAAAGCCACTGGATGGCGAAACGTCTACAATAAAGATATCCAGATGTTGCACATGTGTCTTAACTTTCAAACTTTACCTAACCTAATCTTCTATAATGGCAAAAAACGTTCATTAAAGCGTGTGTGCATTAATACTGGTGAATAGTGCTGTATAGCCCTTGTGGTTTAGCGCTTCTTTTTTATTATAATAATAATAACTGGTGAATGGTTCACCATCCAAAAAAAAAAACTAAGCTACACTTCCCTTAAAAAAAATTGATTATTTCCCATTCGTAAACATTGTTTGATACTTATAAGCACTTCACCTGGAGTTTTACCTGGAGAGAGTTCCGGGGGTCAACGCCCCCGCGGCCCGGTCTGTGACCAGGCCTCCTGGTGGATCAGAGCCTGATCAACCAGGCTGTTACTGCTGGCTGCACGCAAACCAACGTACGAGCCACAGCCCGGCTGGTCAGGAACCGACTTTAGGTGCTTGTCCAGTGCCAGCTTGAAGACTGCCAGGGGTCTGTTGGTAATCCCCCTTATGTATGCTGGGAGGCAGTTGAACAGTCTCGGGCCCCTGACACTTATTGTATGGTCTCTTAACGTGCTAGTGACACCCCTGCTTTTCATTGGGGGGATGTTGCATCGTCTGCCAAGTCTTTTGCTTTCGTTGTGAGTGATTTTCGTGTGTAAGTTCGGTACTAGTCCCTCTAGGATTTTCCAGGTGTATATAATACCAATGAAAGCTAAACATTAGTAGAAAATGAAGAGTTGACCAGTATAATTGTTATTAGTTATTATACTGCATTACATATGTAACTAAGTGTTTTAGGAGACAGAACTCTAGCTCCAGGCCTTACTACTTGCTTGGCTGTGTGAGGAAATTTATAATTCCTGGATCTTCTACATGCCTAGATGTTAGAGTTAGTTTAATATGCTCATTATGTACCCCATACCCATCCTGTGGGAGGCAGTCAAAGGATTACAGAGGTACATAATGGGTCCAGGAACTGGAGTTTACCTGGAGAAAGTTCCGGGGGTCAACGCCCCCGCGGCCTCCAAAGTTTTGATAGATGGACAAGTTACAGTGATAATGAACTATTTACATGTTTATATCCGGTCACACTCGTAATGAATTATTTAGGATTTCGTTCGGATTTTTAACCCCGGAGGGTTAGCCACCCAGGATAACCCAAGAAAGTCAGTGTGTCATCGAGGACTGTCTAACTTATTTCCATTGGGGTCCTTAATCTTGTCCCCCAGGATGCGACCCACACCAGTCGACTAACACCCAGGTACCTATTTGCTGCTAGGTGAACAGGACAACAGGTGTAAGGAAACGTGTCGAAATGTTTCCACCCGCCGGGAATCGAACCCGGGCCCTCCGACCCGTGTGTGAAGCGGGAGCTTTAGCCACCAGGCCACCGGGCCACATTAAGACCTACCTGGAGTTCATTACCTTTGTAAATTGTGAGTTCATTACCTTTGTAAATTGTGAGTTCATTACCTCTGTAACTTGCTCAGCTATCAAAACTTTGGAGTCCAGTCCCTGGACCAATTATGTACCTCTGTAATCTTTTGACTACCGCCCACAGGATGGGTATGTGGTGCATAATAAACATATTAAACTAACATTAAGATTTACAACTTTTGGACTTGACCTACCTAGTTGTGATTGTTAGGGAAGGTCAAACACTAGGTCAGTCTACTTATTACAGAAAGTTCTTGGTCCTACTACTCGTCAACTGTTTGAGAGGGTTATAAGTAAGTTTATTCAGGTATACACAAATACAGTTACATAGATTATCATACATAGCAGCATATGTGTAGAGAACCTGGGATAGCCCAGAAAAGTCACAGAGTGATTTGCCATTGGGGTCCTTTACATAAGAATTGAGGAACACTTCAGCACTTACTGACCCATATAAGGCAAGTCCTTATCACCAGTCTTTTTCCTCACCTAGCTGTTTGAGGAAGTTGATGCATAGCTCCTGGGACTGATAATCTACTTAGATGGATTTGAAGAGATTAAACTCCAATTTCAGCCCTTGTTGACTTGATTTTTTGAAGAATTTGAATTCCAGCTCTTGCATTTGTAACGCATCTACACAATTATCAACATTATTGTTCCATTTAAATATACATCACCAGTTTCTCATGCAAAACCTCTGAGATAATATTAGTCTCGTTACCTGGAGTTTACCTGGAGAGAGTTCCGGGGGTCAACGCCCCCGCGGCCCGGTCTGAGACCAGGCCTCCTGGTGGATCAGAGCCTGATCAACCAGGCTGTTGCTGCTGGCTGCACGCAAACCAACATACGAGCCACAGCCCGGCTGATCCGGAACTGACTTTAGGTGCTTGTCCAGTGCCAGCTTGAAGACTGCCAGGGGTCTGTTGGTAATCCCCCTTATGTGTGCTGGGAGGCAGTTGAACAGTCTCGGGCCCCTGACACTTATTGTATGGTCTCTTAACGTGCTAGTGACACCCCTGCTTTTCATTGGGGGGATGGTGCATCGTCTGCCAAGTCTTTTGCTTTCGTAGTGGGTGATTTTCGTGTGCAAGTTCGGTACTAGTCCCTCTAGGATTTTCCAGGTGTATATAATCATGTATCTCTCCCTCCTGCGTTCCAGGGAATACAGGTTTAGGAACCTCAAGCGCTCCCAATAATTGAGGTGTTTTATCTCCGTTATCCGCGCCGTGAAAGTTCTCTGTACATTTTCTAGGTCGGCAATTTCACCTGCCTTGAAAGGTGCTGTTAGTGTGCAGCAATATTCCAGCCTAGATAGAACAAGTGACCTGAAGAGTGTCATCATGGGCTTGGCCTCCCTAGTTTTGAAGGTTCTCATTATCCATCCTGTCATTTTTCTAGCAGATGCGATTGATACAATGTTATGGTCCTTGAAGGTGAGATCCTCCGACATGATCACTCCCAGGTCTTTGACGTTGGTGTTTCGCTCTATTTTGTGGCCAGAATTTGTTTTGTACTCTGATGAAGATTTAATTTCCTCATGTTTACCATATCTGAGTAATTGAAATTTCTCATCGTTGAACTTCATATTGTTTTCTGCAGCCCACTGAAAGATTTGGTTGATGTCTGCCTGGAGCTTTGCAGTGTCTGCAATGGAAGACACTGTCATGCAGATTCGGGTGTCATCTGCAAAGGAAGACACGGTGCTGTGGCTGACATCCTTGTCTATGTCGGATATAAGGATGAGGAACAAGATGGGAGCGAGTACTGTGCCTTGTGGAACAGAGCTTTTCACCGTAGCTGCCTCGGACTTTACTCTGTTGACGACTACTCTCTGTGTTCTGTTAGTGAGGAAATTATAGATCCATCGACCGACTTTTCCTGTTATTCCTTTAGCACGCATTTTGTGCGCTATTACGCCATGGTCACACTTGTCGAAGGCTTTTGCAAAGTCTGTATATATTACATCTGCATTCTTTTTGTCTTCTAGTGCATTTAGGACCTTGTCGTAGTGGTCCAATAGTTGAGACAGACAGGAGCGACCTGTTCTAAACCCATGTTGCCCTGGGTTGTGTAACTGATGGGTTTCTAGATGCGTGGTGATCTTGCTTCTTAGGACCCTTTCAAAGATTTTTATGATATGGGATGTTAGTGCTATTGGTCTGTAGTTCTTTGCTGTTGCTTTACTGCCCCCTTTGTGGAGTGGGGCTATGTCTGTTGTTTTTAGTAACTGTGGGACGACCCCCGTGTCCATGCTCCCTCTCCATAGGATGGAAAAGGCTCGTGATAGGGGCTTCTTGCAGTTCTTGATGAACACAGAGTTCCATGAGTCTGGCCCTGGGGCAGAGTGCATGGGCATGTCATTTATCGCCTGTTCGAAGTCATTTGGCGTCAGGATAACATCGGATAGGCTTGTGTTAATCAAATTTTGTGGCTCTCTCATAAAAAATTCATTTTGATCTTCGACTCTCAGTCTGGTTAGCGGCTTGCTAAAAACTGAGTCATATTGGGACTTGAGTAGCTCACTCATTTCCTTGTTGTCATCTGTGTAGGACCCATCTTGTTTAAGTAGGGGCCCAATACTGGACGTTGTTCTCGATTTTGATTTGGCATAGGAGAAGAAATACTTTGGGTTTCTTTCGATTTCATTTATGGCTTTTAGTTCTTCCCGCGATTCCTGACTCCTAAAGGATTCTTTTAGCTTAAGTTCGATGCTTGCTATTTCTCTGACCAGTGTCTCCCTACGCATTTCAGATATATTGACCTCTTTTAGCCGCTCTGTTATTCTTTTCCGTCGCCTGTAAAGGGAGCGCCTGTCTCTTTCTGTTTTACATCTACTCCTCCTTTTTCTTAGAGGAATAAGCCTTGTGCATACATCGAGTGCTACCGAGTTAATCTGTTCTAGGCATAAGTTGGGGTCTGTGTTGCTTAGTATATCTTCCCAGCTTATATCGGTTAGGACTTGGTTTACTTGGTCCCACTTTATGTTTTTGTTATTGAAGTTGAATTTGGTGAATGCTCCCTCGTGACTAATCTCCTTATGTCGGTCTGGGGCTCCGCGCATACATGACTGAACCTCAATTATGTTGTGATCTGAGTATATTGTTTTTGATATGGTGATATTTCTTATCAGATCATCATTGTTAGTGAAGATGAGGTCTAGTGTATTCTCCAGTCTAGTAGGCTCTATTATTTGCTGGTTTAAATTGAATTTTGTGCAGAGATTTAAAAGCTCGCGTGAGTGTGAGTTTTCATCAGAGCTGCCTCCTGGTGTTATTACTGCAACAATATTATTTGCTATATTCCTCCATTTTAGGTGCCTTAAGTTGAAATCCCCCAGGAGCAAGATATTGGGTGCAGGAGCTGGGAGATTTTCCAGACAGTGGTCAATTTTTAACAGCTGTTCCTGGAATTGCTGGGATGTTGCATCCGGAGGCTTGTAGACTATCACAATGACTAGGTTTTGGTTCTCGACCTTTACTGCTAAAACTTCCACTACATCATTTGAGGCATTTAGCAGTTCTGTGCAAACAAGTGACTCTGCAATGTACAGGCCAACCCCCCCCTTTTGCCTGTTCACTCTGTCACATCTGTATAGGTTGTAACCTGGGATCCATATTTCGTTGTCCAAGTGATCCTTTATGTGGGTCTCAGTGAAAGCCGCGAACATTGCCTTTGCCTCTGCAAGCAGTCCACGGATGAAAGGTATTTTGTTGTTTGTTGCTGGCTTTAGACCCTGTATATTTGCAAAGAAGAATGTTATCGGACTGGTGGTATTGTTGGTACTGGGGGGGGATTTTTTTTCCGGCATTAGTATCTGTATCTGTTGGTTTGGAGTGGAGGCCATCGACTGTGGTTCCACTCCAGGAATGACTGGATTTGGTGTACGATTTCTGCCATTTCCTGCCAGTTTTTTTTCCTTCCTGGCACTAAAAAACCTCTCCCTCTTGAGTGGCTGTGGCTACCCAGGTTTTCCCATGGCCTGGATGTTTTGTATCTTTTTGTCCCCTTTAGATGGTATGCCTGGCAATTTAAGTTATAGCACAGTCTTTCCTGTACTGAAGAGGTACACAGTTCAGGGTGAAAAAGCTTACAGGAAGGGAGTTTGCATTTTCCTGTTGTCATATGGGCATGGCATTTCCTAGGGTGGTCATAGTTGCACGTCCCATCTGTTTTTCCAGATTTCCCATGCCAGCAGATACCGAGTGCATAGTATGTGCACAGGCTTGGTTTCCGTTTGCCTTGGGTTTCTGTGACTGTATTCCCTGTTGGTGCATGTTTCCCTGTCTTACTTCTATCCTCCCTAGCACCAACAATGGAGCTCCCACCATTTGTTTTTGGTAATATATCCTCACTATTGCTAGTGGAGTCCTCTTGTTTGCTATTTCCTGCGGTATTTCTAGTTTGCAATATTGGTTTTATCTTATCTTTGACTACACTTGTTTCCCTACTATGGCTCCTGTCCCCTATGAGGTCATTCATATGTATTCCTTCCTGCGTATAATTCCCGACTACCTGGACAAAATCTCCAGCTTCACCTAAAGTCAGTTCCGGATCAGCCGGGCTGTGGCTCGTATGTTGGTTTGCGTGCAGCCAGCAGCAACAGCCTGGTTGATCAGGCTCTGATCCACCAGGAGGCCTGGTCTCAGACCGGGCCGCGGGGGCGTTGACCCCCGGAACTCTCTCCAGGTAAACTCCAGGTAAACTCCAGGTAATTACTGTCTCCCAGGACAGCATCTCCAGCTTCCCCATTACTGTCTCCCAGGACAGCATCTCCAGCTTCACCATTACTGTCTCCCAGGACAGCACCTCCAGCTTCACCATTACTGTCTCCCAGGACAGCACCTCCAGCTTCACCATTACTGTCTCCCAGGACAGCACTATCAGCCCCCCATTTACTGACTACCAGGACATCATCTCCAGCCTTACAGTTTCTGACTACATGGCCAGTATCAAGGGCAGTACCATTCAGCCCGGACTTTTTATGTTCCCATCTGTTGTAGAAAGCTTCCAGGTTTTCTATGAAAGCAGCTTTGATGTTGACCTCTTTTAATACCCTTGTGATTTTAGTCCACAGATTTATCTCATTTGGGCATACCCAAAAACACTTCCCTGTTTTAATACTGCTTGTAGCTAGTTCTTGGATATCTGCACAAGGGGCGTGACACCAATTTCCACAGAAATGACAATTTATGCATGTGGAAGCCCGTTTGTTTGACTGACCACAGACTACACACAGAGGTAAACACCTCTGTTCCCGTGGTTATTTAGTCTTGTGTATGGATCATGTTCCTGGGGAAGCACGAAACCCGTAGGAGCCGTACAGCACTTGGGCAATGGAAGTTAATTTAGTATCTATATTATACACCCCATACCCATGGGAGATCCACGGATTTGATCCAAGAAATGGAAGAGGAGATCCAGTTTCAGGTATGAAATGAGAATGTATTATTACGGTACACAGATAATGTAATTTACATGTAATAAATATTGCTAGACATATTATTATTATTATTATAATCAAAAAGAAGCGCTAAGCCACAAGGGCTATACAGCATTGCTAGGCATAAAAGAAAGCCACTAGCATGGACTTCTAGCTCGACTGCTAGCGCACAGCTCACACACTGAGGTCCGTGGTGCGATCCCCGGTACAGGTGGAAACATTAGGACACGTTTCCTTAAGACACCTGCTGTCCATGTTCACCTAGCAGTAAGCAGGTATCTGGGTGTTAGTGGACTGGTGTGGGTCGCATCCTGGGACAAAACTGACCTAATTTGCGGGAAATGCTCAGCATAACAAGCGACTTTCTATATAGTAGTATGTCACTGATGTCAGCTATGGTCTGTATACCTTGTACTGGTAGAAATAAAAATAATAATATCACCTCACCCTGCACAACCTTCATGGTTGCAAGGCCTCCACTGATTACAATAAACAAATAAATTAAAATATTATTGAACGTGGACTTACTAAAAAGTGTTTTAGGTCCACGACTCTTCAACAAAACTGTAATCTATTGTGCACTGATTAAGGCATCTTGTAGGAGGTTTCTTGATGCCAATAAGGTGCTCTTAATCCAAGGAACTGAACCTAACGTCTCCTTGGATCCAGCCTGATTGAATTTTATATCCCCCAGGGCATTGTATGACCCATACAGGTTTAACGCTTCCTCATGAATGTAATAATAATCGTATTATTGCATAGACTGGAGCTTTGGCTTTGGTTTTGTGTTATTCTGAGGTATTCTCCTGTACTTACCTTATCTGTTAGCATTGAACTGATGATAGCGCGCTAAACCCGTGGGGGTGATGCCCAAGGATACCATTTCAACACAAGTTACCATCGTCAAGGACAATAATCAAGGGAATTAAGTTATCTACCAATCAGCTGAGTTATATGTCAGCCAGCTGAGTTATATGTCAGCCAGCTGAGTTACATGTCAGCCAGCTGAGTTATGTCAGCCAGCTGAGTTATATGTCAGCCAGCTGAGTTATATGTCAGCCAGCTGAGTTATATGTCAGCCAGCTGAGTTATATGTCAGCCAGCTGAGTTATCTGTCAGCCAACTGAGTTATCTGTCAGCCAACTGAGTTTTCTGTCAGCCAGAGTTATCTCAGCCAGCTGAGTTATCTGTCAGCCAGCTGAGTTATCTGTCAGCCAACTGAGTTATCTGTCATTCAGTTGAGTTTTCTGTCAGCCAGAGTTATCTCAGCCAGCTGAGTTATCTGTCAGCCAGTTATCTCAGCCAGCTGAGTTATCTGTCAGCCAACTGAGTTATCTGTCAATCAGCTGAGTTATCTGTCAGCCAGAGTTATCTCAGCCAGCTGAGTTATCTGTCAGCCAGCTGAGTTATCTGTCAACCATCTGAGTTATCTGTCAGCCAGCTGAGTTATCTGTCAGCCAACTGAGTTATCTGTCAGTCAGTTGAGTTTTCTGTCAGCCAGAGTTATCTCAGCCAGCTGAGTTATCTGTCAGCCAGTTATCTCAGCCAGCTGAGTTATCTGTCAGCCAACCGAGTTATCTGTCAGTCAGCTGAGTTATCTGTCAGTCAGAGTTATCTCAGCCAGCTGAGTTATCTGTCAGCCAGCTGAGTTATCTGTCAGCCAACTGAGTTATCTGTCATTCAGTTGAGTTTTCTGTCAGCCAGAGTTATCTCAGCCAGCTGAGTTATCTGTCAGCCAGTTATCTCAGCCAGCTGAGTTATCTGTCAGCCAACCGAGTTATCTGTCAGTCAGCTGAGTTATCTGTCAGCCAGCTGAGTTATCTGTAACCAGCTGAGTGATCTGTCAACCGAGTTGTGTCAACCAGCTTAGTTACGTATCAGCGAGCTTAATTATATATCAACCAGCTGAATTCTTTGTCAGCCAGCTGAGTTATGTCAACCACCTGAGTTATCTGTCACCAGCTGAGTTATGTCAACCACCTGAGTTATCTGTCACCAGCTGAGTTATGTCAACCACCTGAGTTATCTGTCAGCCAGCTGAGTTATATCAACCAGTGTAGGTCTCTGTCAGCCAGCTGAGTTATGTCAACCAGTGTAGGTCTCTGTCAGCTAGCTGAGTTATCTGTCAGCCAGCTGAGTTATGTCAACCAGTGTAGGTCTGTCAGCCAGCTGAGTTATCTGTCAGCCAGCTGAGTTATGTCAACCAGTGTAGGTCTCTGTCAGCCAGCTGAGTTATGTCAACCACCTGAGTTATGTCAACCACCTGAGTTATGTCAACCACCTGAGTTATGTCAGCCAGCTGAGTTATGTCAACCACCTGAGTTATGTCAGCCAGCTGAGTTATGTCAACCACCTGAGTTATGTCAACCACCTGAGTTATGTCAACCACCTGAGTTATCTGTCAGCCAGCTGAGTTATGTCAACCACCTGAGTTATGTCAGCCAGCTGAGTTATGTCAACCATTGATTTCATTCATTTAACTTTACTGAGTTATACCAGGTTCATTTTTACTGTTTCTATATAATCTACTTCACAGAATCGAAACAGAATTTAAAATTATGCATCAGGCCTAAATAAAACCTTATTTACACATTCAAACTACAAATAACAAAAGACTTTTTCAGTACGAAAAAATGGATATAATCCTAGAGGTGAATTATCACTCTAATATATACAAGGAAAAAGTCTGACAAGGTGACCTTACAATTAGTAAGTTTATTTAGGTACAGGTTCACATAATTACAATTATCATACATAGTGTAAATTACCCAGGATAACACAAAAAAACAGTCAAGTGACCTTACTGTTAGTAACCCTTATGGTTTAGCGCTTCTTTTTTATAATAATAATAATAATAATAATAATACTATTAATAAGTTCATTTAGGCACAGGTACACATAAATATATAAGGATTCCAACGGAAATAAGTCACTTTATCTGACTTTTTTGGGTTATAATAATTTTTCTACACATATCTTGTTATGTATGATAATCTATGTAACTATATTTGTGTATACCTGAATAAATTAACTTACATATCGTAAATTACTTAAGATAAGTCAGGGAAGGTGACTAGTGTTAGTAAGGTGTGATGATGAGTGAGTGTTGATAGTGTGATCAAGGTTGTTATTGGTGCTGGTGATGATGATGATGATGACACCTGTTATCATCCTCAGGGTCAATAGTTTTATCTCCTGGTGAACATTTTTATCTGTCAGGGAGTCAGTTCCTCTCTCACACTCGTCTAGTGTGCTCATACACTCGTCTAGTAACATAACTGCTCTTATACTTCTCTATTACACTAGTTTAGGTATCTAGTAGTAATGTCTAGTTTAATATGGTGGAGACTGATGGTGATGGTGACTTTACAAGTGTTAACTACGACCTCGGCTACCAGGACTGTAAGTAATGTAACTCTGCTTATATTTTTAACTAAAATGGCTGCTGTTTCTCTTGAGGTATCCCTTGAGGGCCCTTCAAGGTATCCCTCGAGGGGTCTTTCAAGGTATCCCTCGAGGGGCCCTTCAAGGTATCCCTCGAGGGGTCTTTCAAGGTATCCCTCGAGGGGCCTTTCAAGGTATCCCTCGAGGGGTCTTTCAAGGTATCCCTCGAGGGGTCTTTCAAGGTATCCCTCGAGGGGTCTTTCAAGGTATCCCTCGAGGGGCCTTTCAAGATATCCCTTGAGAGACCCACAAGGTATCCCTCGAGGGACCTTCAAGGTATCCCTCGAGGTGCTTGAATTATGTGCACCTGTGATCAAATAAACTTTACAATAATCATACAGTGTAATTTACCATGGATAACCCAAAACAAAGTAACTTATTTCTATGTTAATATTTTGTTATCCCAAGACTAACTAACCTGTAAATTCATTCAGTGAAACTTCAATGTATTTTATTGCAATAAAAATCTTTATCATTATCTTGATCACTGTGATAATATACCCCTCAAGGCTCTTGATCCAAGGAATGGGATCTGTTCTCCAGTTCCCTGAATTAACCTTGAATACCTTCCACCCCCCACAGGCGCTGTATAATCCTACGGGTTTAGCGCTTCCCCTTGATTATAATAATGCTAATAATGTGATTATATTATAATCACAATTGCTGTTTTTATTGTCATCAAAATAATATTGCTTAACCTAGCCTATTCTTGCATTAAAAATTTGTTACTAATTTGAATAGTAATAGTATTAATAAAATCAAACTAAAGCCAAAGAGTACAAAAATAAAGATGGAGCAGAAACTGGAAAATAATTTGTGCTAATATAATATAAGGAGGGTTTGGGATATTTGATGTTTGGAGGGACATTTTAACTGTCAAATCTGCACACCTCTGGTACAACAGTGATGGTGTGAATGATGGTGAAAGTGTTTCTTTTTTGGGTTACCCAGCCTCGGTGGGAGACGGCTGGTGTGTTAAAAACGTTAAAATAATGTTGCATGTATGTACTTAGTTTGGTGTTAAGAAAAGTCATCCACTTTTCAAATCACTATTGTCAGTGAATCATCAGTTACATGATAAAATATATCCACAGGTTAACCAACAACATTCTATAGGTTTAGGTTACGTTACTTTAGGTTATTAAAACCTACAGTTTTAATAAATCTATATATAGCTGAGCCCCTTGCCTGTTGGAAAATATTTGAGACTTCTGATTGCGGATGGATTGGTAATACGTACCAGTAAGATCATTTTCATCTTATGATCACATTGCTGTGGAAACTGCAAATAAGCTTACCCTAACTAAATGCTCTGTATAACCATGCATTCATGTTTCATTCTTTCCTGTATAAACAATGTATCAATGGAAATAAACTTGAATTGAATATGCTGTCTGTGCTTACTGTAGCTTTAGCAAAAAAAATTTTAAATCTTTGAATGTTTAACTCTGCATAATCACTTTGAAAAAGATTGGATTATTAACCACAAAAGGTTTGTTGTCTTCAGATTCATTTATTTTAATTAATATCTAACTGTAGACATGGTTTAGTCTCAAAAGTTATGTACAGTACTGTAAGATAAGATAAGGTTTCGTTCGGATTTTTAACCCCGGAGGGTTAGCCACCCAGGATAACCCAAGAAAGTCAGTGCGTCATCGAGGACTGTCTAACTTATTTCCATTGGGGTCCTTAATCTTGTCCCCCAGGATGCGACCCACACCAGTCGACTAACACCCAGGTACCTATTTGCTGCTAGGTGAACAGGACAACAGATGTAAGGAAACGTGTCGAAATGTTTCCACCCGCCGGGAATCGAACCCGGGCCCTCCGTGTGTGAAGCGGGAGCTTTAGCCACCAGGCCACCAGGCCTGGTGGGTTTATCTTGCTCTTGTTCAGGTGTGATAATAATAATAATAATAATATCATCTTTATTTTTACAAGTACATATACAAGGTATACAGACCATAGCTGACATCAGTGACATACTACTATATAGAAAGCCACTTGTTATGCAGAGCATTTCGGGCAAATTAGGTCAGTTTTGTCTCCAGGATGTGACCCACACCAATCGACTAACACGCAGGTACCCATTTTACTGATGGGGAGCATAGACAACCAGTGCAAAGAAACATGCCCAATGTTTTTACCTTCACTGTGTGAAGCGAGAGCTTTAGCCGCCAGGCCACGGGGCACCTAAGCTACACTAATTTTTAAGTCGTTTATTTATATTTCTAGTTTTATACTAAACAGTGGACCCCCGGTTAACGATATTTTTTCACTCCAGAAGTATGTTCAGGTGCCAGTACTGACCGAATTTGTTCCCATAAGAAATATTGTGAAGTAGATTAGTCCATTTCAGACCCCCAAACATACACGTACAAACGCACTTACATAAATACACTTACATAATTGGTCGCATTCGGAGGTAATCGTTATGCGGGGGTCCACTGTATTATAAATGATAATTCAGTTTCTTTACTAATATTTCTTATATATATATATTATGGTTTTGTGAATTCTATGAGGCATCAAATATTAATTTTTTCATTTGAACATGTGACACAGAAGACAAAAAAGAAAAGAAATCGAGTGGAATACTGTAAGGTTTTTTTTTTATGTATTTTATTTTGTTAACTCTATTCATACAGTGGAACCTCGGTTTTCATGATTAATTCATCCAGAAATTCTGATGAAAACCAAACTGTATAAAAACTGAAGCAATATTTCCCATAAGAAATAATGTAAATCCAATTACATATTTCCTTCCAGACACCCAAAAATATTACCAAAAAATACATTTTATAGAGAATAACTATAGTTTTACATAAGAAAACAATGATAAATAAATATAAATGACTGATGAAATGGATAGATGCACATTTAACATCACTTTTAGCTTTATTGAAGACTTTTGTTGGCGTATGAAAGACAGCGAGGAGGGGAGAGGGAGGAGAAGAGGTTATTGTTTGGAAGGGGAATCCCCCTCCATATGGACTTTAGGTATCAAGGCCCTATCTGGGGATACGTCCCTTCGTTGTCTTTTACTGGCACTAGGACCAGCTTGAGAGTCACTTGACCCCTGTCGCAAAAAAAAATCTATCCAGAGAGGTCTGTTTCTGGCGTCTCTTTAAGATTTGCCTAAAATGGGACGAGGCATTGTCTTTGAACATGTTGCAGACACAGCTTGCAACAGCTTTGTTAGGGTGATATTTCTCCACAAAACTTTGCAACTCATTCCACTTTGCACACATGTCTTTAATCACTGAAGAAGGCATATTCTCCCCTCTCTCTTCCTCCTCCTCTGAAGTAATTTCCTCAGCTGCAATATGTTGCTGTTCCATTTAAAGGTCTTGCAGCTCTTCAGTGGTTAGCTCTTCCCTGTGGTCCTCCACCAACTCTTCCACATCCTGGCCACTCACATTCAACCCCATGGACTTCCCCGATAGATTCCAAAATAGGTGTAGGGTCATCAGGGTTAGCCTCAAACCCTTCAAAATCCTTCTCGAGGACACATGGTGGCTTATTTAGCAGTCTCACTCAATAAACAAGCACAAAAAACAATGGATTATTATGAAATGTTATTCGAACGTATGGGGTAATGCTCACTCAACGAGAAACAAAGCCAAACTGAGTCAGAATGCGTGGGATGCTTTGTGTGGGCGCGGGCAGGCGGACACGTTTGATACGGCGGCCAATTGTCAACTCTATGAAAACTGAGCAGATGTACGACTTGAGAGTACAATTTTCCGTAAATTTAATCCACAGCATTAAGATTAAGGTCCTCCAAATATTGTACTATAATAAACCAGATAAGGAAGTTGGAATGACATTATTATTATTAATTTTGAAGTGCTAAATACTTAAGGATCAGTACAGCACCTGTGGAATAGGATTCAGTGAGAGTTGATCTTAGGTAATGTATATACGTAGTACTGTATATTGTCCAGACATAGACATTACTGTACTCTATACACTATGAGCAGCTCACTGCTATTATGCATAACTTTTACAACATCTTTGCCCAAAGCCTCACAAGTTTAAGTAGAATTTGAGTAACAATCTTAATATATGGTGAATGTTCTGTCTGGGCCAATACCCAAAAGTGATAGTGTGACAGAACTTGTTAAAATATAGGTCAGATCATATCCAACAATTCAGTTTCCCTGAGAATTGGAGAAATATTCCCTATTGGAATCCTGTTACAAGCGTATTAGAAAGAACAGCTGTTCAATGGGGAAAAAAAAATCCAAGTACTGTAGGTAAGATAAGATAAGATAAGATAAGATTTCGTTCGGATTTTTAACCCCGGAGGGTTAGCCACCCAGGATAACCCAAGAAAGTCAGTGCGTCATCGAGGACTGTCTAACTTATTTCCTTTGGGGTCCTTAATCTTGTCCCCCAGGATGCGACCCACACCAGTCGACTAACACCCAGGTACCTATTTGCTGCTAGGTGAACAGGACAACAGGTGTAAGGAAACGTGTCGAAATATTTCCACCCGCCGGGAATCGAACCCGGGCCCTCCGTGTGTGAAGCGGGAGCTTTAGCCACCAGGCCACCGGGCCTGGTATACACAAAGGTATACACAAATACAGTTACATAGATTATCATACATAGCAGCATATGTGTAGAGAACCTGAGATAACCCAAAAAAGTTAGACAAGAGTGACTTATTTTCATTGGGGTCCATTTAATACCTTATTATTATACAATGTAGGAGATAATATCTTATTATTACACAATAAAGGATATATACTAGGAATAAAGGTAAAAAGAGTCGGGTAAGAACCTAATACAGGAATCCAAAAGGAGGAGCAGCTTTTTCTGACACCTACAGTTTGTCAGAAACGGTGCAGTAGAGGATTTCTGTACTGGGTCAGTGTTGTATGACCCTAGTATGTTTAGCACTTCCTTTTGATTATAATAATAATAATTGTACCAGGTCAAGGGTAGAGCCAGCACCAGAATACAGTAAGACAAAAGAAAATATGTGTGTATGCCAGTGCATACACACATGAATGAACTATCATTAAGACAGTTCAAGCTGTGAGGATAAATACAAATGGTTAAGGCACAAAAATTACGGTATTCACCTGGCAATAAAGTGATTATTGTGAATGCTGTATTTTTTTATGGCATGGCTAAATTTCTGATGACAATTTGTAAACAAATTATTATTTCAAATTTTGATTTTTGCAAGGAGAAGTGTTTTGGACTGTTGGAGTGATGGTGATCACTTTAAGTAAGTTTATTTAGGTACATGTGCACATAAGTACAATTATCATACATAGTGTAAATTACCTAGGATAACCCAAGAAAGTCAAAGTTACTTATATCCATTGGAATTGATTATATCCATTGGAACTGATTTCAAGGGTTAATGCCCATGCTTCTTGGTCCCAGACCAGGCCTCTCTGATGCTGGCTTGTTGGTACAAGGTGCATGCAGTCCAGCATATGTACCACAGCCAGGGGTTTATTGGTAATTTCCCTTCTTCAAGAAGGGAGTACATTGAAGAGTCATGTCTCCACACATACACACGTTACTATGGATGATAATTGTAATTATATGTACCTGTACCTAAATAAACTTACTTATTCCCTTAGTGTACTACCCATACCCTTGCTTTTCATCAGAGATATTTTGCACCGTCTGCCAAGCCTCTTGCTTTCATATTTAGCATTTTCAGTGTTCAGATTTGGGAGCATTTCCTCCAGAATTTTGCAGGTGTAAATCATGACATATCTTTCTCACCTACATTCTATGAACTGCAGTTTAAGGAAGTGCTACCATACATTGATAAAGTTTAGTATAATTATGTATTCATGTCTGTTGAGGGAGTCGAGTGTGGGTTACAGTGCTGCTGTCTACATTGCTTCCATAATATTCATAATTGTGTCCCAACAGGTATTAACACCAGAGGTCAACCCAGGTTGTGGAGAAAAAGAAACAGATGCAAGAATGGACTGTGATGAACCTTGGTTAATCCATGTTACTGCCAATGGCAAGAACGACTCTATTCATCATCTATGGGGTACTCATGGAGCTCCCTCTTTCCTGGTGGTGACAACAGCTTTGAATACAACTATGACTGTCAACTGGACAGAGCTTGAAGTGCCATCTAAAGCCTCAGTGACCTTTGATAAAGACCCTGTCCATGTATTTGGCTTTTCCATACCAAATGTGAGTTGTTACTGTTACTCTTTTTAGCCTTTGTAAATTTCAAAGTGGTTTTGTGTATAGTATGGTTTCAATTAACACACACACTTAACTTGTCTAGACTTAAGTAGTTATTATGTATTAGGATAAGTCTGCCCGAAATGCCCCGGCATGATAGTGGCTTTCTTTGTACTTAACCAATCAAAATTGTAAATACACATTATAACCTTGCAAAGAAATAAAATCTTTATCTTGCTTTACGTTTCTGGAAACTGGCATTTCAACTTAAATCATGTTAACTGGACTAAGGCCATAAGGGGAAAAATAGGGTTATGTTTTTGAGACCACAAGGAAAAAGTCAAATAAGTTTTTTTAATTTAAGTTTTTTACTGCTACATTAACTTACATTGCACAGTAAGTTTACATTAATAAAACACTGTACATGTAGCTAAAAAAAAAAATTGTTCTTACCTTAAATTCTAATTAGTGGGGCACCTTTTGTAATTTTCTGCTCAATTCACATTTTCAGTAACTTTTCTGTTTTATTTACTTATGTTGACCTTCGTTATTCTTTTTAGGAGGTCACAGTATAGATTATCCATCACACCAGATTATTCATCGCACATTCTTAATAAATTTATGAATTGTTACTTCACTGCGACTAAAAGTGTGGGCTGTCTGCATCACACATACCCCACCTTCAAGATCTCTCTTTTTTCATAATGCTAATACTTCATGCTTTTTCTTTTTCTTGGAATCCCAACATTAGTATTCATCTTGGATGCCGTGGTTAATATCCAGAGATGAAATAGGGTCCTGGAAAGTTCCAAAACTAATTGATTGGCACATGATGGAGCATGGGTATTGTTTACATCGTGTGGCCTGGCTGCCCATTGTCTAACTGCGGGGCAGGAGGTAAATAGCCCATGGATATTTGTTTGAATAGGATTTGATGCACAAAGTGGACTTCAGTTTTCCAAAAATTTATGACATGCTGTATCAGTCTTCTGGTGCAGTTTGCTCTTGGATAGAATATTTCAGTCATGTTACAAATGTTTGGAATAGGAGGTAGGTTATTGAAAGTGGCGAAAAGTTTTTACGAGGATAGTGAGGCTCAGGGTAGAGCATGTATGAGAGAGGGAGATTATTTCCCAGTAAAAGTAGGCCTTAGACAAGGATGTGTATGTCACCATGGTTGTTCAGTAGATTTATAGGTGGAGTTGTAAGAGACGTGAATGCTTGGGTGTTCGCAACAGGTGTGGGGTTAAAAGGTAAAGAATCTAACACAAAGTGGGAGTTGTCAGAGTTGCTCTTTGCTGATGACACTGTGCTTTTGGGAGATTCTGAAGAGAAGTTGCAGAGGTGGGTGGATGAGTTTGGTAGAGTATGTAAAAGAAGAAAATTAAAAGTGAATACAGTAGTACCTCGAGTTTCGAACCCCTCCAACTCAAACAATTATGTAAGTTTATTATTGTAAGTACATTTGTATGTGTATTTTTGGCCTTTGAAATGGACTAACCTAATTTACATTATTTCTTATGGGAACAAATTCATCCAGTATCGGCACTTGAACAGCCTTCTGTAACAAACTAAGTTTGAAACTCGGGGTACCACTGTATAGGAAAGAGTAAGGTCATGAGGATAACAAAAAAATTAGGTAATGAAAGATTAGATATCAAATTGGAGGGAGAGAGTATGGAGGAGGTGAATGTGTTCAGATATTTAGGAGTAGACATGTCAGCAGATAGATCTATGAAAGATGAGGTGAATCATAGAATTGACGAGGGGAAAAACGTGAGTGGTGCACTGAGGAGTCTGTGGAGACAAAGAACTTTGCCCATGGAAGCAAAGAGGGGAATGTATGAGAGTATAGTTATACCAGTGCTCATATATGAGTGTGAAGCATGGGTGGTGAATGTTGCAACAAGGAGAAAGCTGGAGGCAGTGGAGATGTCATATCTGAGGGCAGTGTGTGGTATGAATATAATGCAGAGAATTCTTAGTTTGGAAATTAGGAGGAGGTGTGGGATTACCAAAACTATTATCCAGAGGGGTGAGGAGAAGTTGTTGAGGTGGTTCGGACATATAGAGAGGGTGGAACAAAATAGAATGACTTTGGGAGTGTATAAATCCATAGTGGAGGGAAGGCAGGGTAGAGGTCGGCCTAGAAGAGGTTGGAGGGAAGGGGTAAAGGAGGTTTTGTGTGCGAGGGGCTTGGACTTCCAGCAAGCATGCTTGAGCATATTAGATAGAAGCGAATGGAGGCGAATGGTTTTTAGGACTTGACATGCTGTTGGAGTGTGAGCAGGGTAATATTTATGAAGGGTTTCAAGGAACCAGGCAGGCTGGACTTGAGCCCTGGAGATGGGAAGTACAGTGCCTGTACTTTGAAGGAGGGGTGTTAATGTTGCAGTTTTATAACTGTAATGTAAGCACACCTTTGGCAAGACAGTGATGGAGTGAATGATGGTGAAAGTTTTTCTTTTTCGGGCCACCCTACCTTGGTGGGAAATGGCCAATGTGTTAATAAAAAAATAATAAAATTTATTGCAAGTGTGCTGCCTGAATGTGCTAACTAGAATCTACTGTAATCATGCATTGGGTGACCCATACAATGACCATATGTATAATCTGTTAAAATAACCACATTCAATAGCAGGAAACAAACAAAGGAATGAGTGGGGTTTGAACCCATTACCTGGAGTTTACCTGGAGAGAATTCCGGGGGTCAACGCCCCCGCAGCCCGGTCTGTGACCAGGCCTCCTGGTGGATCAGAGCCTGATCAACCAGGCTGTTACTGCTGGCTGCACGCAAACCAACGTACGAGCCACAGCCCGGCTGGTCAGGAACCGACTTTAGGTGCTTGTCCAGTGCCAGCTTGAAGACTGCCAGGGGTCTGTTGGTAATCCCCCTTATGTATGCTGGGAGGCAGTTGAACAGTCTCGGGCCCCTGACACTTATTGTATGGTCTCTTAACGTGCTAGTGACACCCCTGCTTTTCATTGGGGGGATGTTGCATCGTCTGCCAAGTCTTTTGCTTTCGTAGTGAGTGATTTTCGTGTGTTCGGTACTAGTCCCTCTAGGATTTTCCAGGTGTATATAATCATGTATCTCTCCCGCCTACGTTCCAGGGAATACAGGTTTAGGAACCTCAAGCGCTCCCAGTAATTGAGGTGTTTTATCTCCGTTATGCGCGCCGTGAAGGTTCTCTGTACATTTTCTAGGTCAGCAATTTCACCTGCCTTGAAAGGAGCTGTTAGTGTGCAGCAATATTCCAGCCTAGATAGAACAAGTGACCTGAAGAGTGTCATCATGGGCTTGGCCTCCCTAGTTTTGAAGGTTCTCATTATCCATCCTGTCATTTTTCTAGCAGATGCGATTGATACAATGTTATGGTCCTTGAAGGTGAGATCCTCCGACATGATCACTCCCAGGTCTTTGACGTTGGTGTTTCGCTCTATTTTGTGGCCAGAATTTGTTTTGTACTCTGATGAAGATTTAATTTCCTCATGTTTACCATATCTGAGTAATTGAAATTTCTCATCGTTGAACTTCAGCCCACTGAAAGATTTGGTTGATGTCTGCCTGGAGCCTTGCAGTGTCTGCAATGGAAGACACTGTCATGCAGATTCGGGTGTCATCTGCAAAGGAAGACACGTTGCTGTCGCTGACATCCTTGTCTATGTCAGATATGAGGATGAGGAACAAGATGGGAGCGAGTACTGTGCCTTGTGGAACAGAGCTTTTCACCGTAGCTGCCTCAGACTTTACTCTGTTGACTACTACTCTCTGTGTTCTGTTAGTGAGGAAATTATAGATCCATCGACCGACTTTTCCTGTTATTCCTTTAGCACGCATTTTGTGCGCTATTACGCCATGGGGTCACACTTGTCGAAGGCTTTTGCAAAGTCTGTATATATTACATCTGCATTCTTTTTGTCTTCTAGTGCATCTAGGACCTTGTCGTAGTGATCCAATAGTTAAGACAGACAGGAGCAACCTGTTCTAAACCCATGTTGCCCTGGGTTGTGTAACTGATGGGTTTCTAGATGGGTGGTGATCTTGCTTCTTAGGACCCTTTCAAAGATTTTTATGATATGGGATGTTAGTGCTATCGGTCTGTAGTTCTTTGATGTTGCTTTACTGCCCCCTTTGTGGAGTGGGGCTATGTCTGTTGTTTTTAGTAACTGTGGGACGACGCCTGTGTCCATGCTCCCTCTCCATAGGATGGTAAAGGCTCGTGATAGGGGCTTCTTGCAGTTCTTGATGAACACGGAGTTCCATGAGTCTGGCCCTGGGGCAGAGTGCATGGGCATGTCATTTATTGCCTGTTCGAAGTCATTTGGCGTCAGGATAACATCGGATAGGCTTGTGTTAACCAAATTCTGTGGCTCTCTCATAAAAAATACATTTTGGTTAGCGGCTTGCTAAAAACTGAGTCATATTGGGACTTGAGTAGCTCACTCATTTCCTTGCTGTCATCTGTGTAGGACCCATCTTGTTTAAGTAGGGGCCCAATACTGGACGTTGTTCTCGACTTTGATTTGGCATAGGAGAAGAAATACTTTGGGTTTCTTTCGATTTCATTTATGGCTTTTAGTTCTTCCCGCGATTCCTGACTCCTATAAGATTCCTTTAGCTTAAGTTCGATGCTTGCTATTTCTCTGACCAGTGTCTCCCTACGCATTTCAGATGTATTGACGCTCTGTTATTCTTTTCCGTCGCCTCTAAAGGGAGCGCCTGTCTCTTTCTATTTTACATCTACTCCTCCTTTTTCTTAGAGGAATAAGCCTTGTGCATACATTGAGTGCCACCAAGTTAATCTGATCTAGGCATAAATTGGGGTCTGTGTTACTTAGTATATCTTCCCAGCTTATATCGGTTAGGACTTGGTGAGTTATAAAACTCCAGGCCAGTTCCTTGGTTTGTTTGCAGTTGTATAGAGTGAGGTTTTCAGACTGAAGAGGATCACTAGTTAGACTGAAAATATTTGCATCATATTCCTGCTGTTGAATGTGGATCATTACTACATAGTCTTGTAAATGTAACCTGATGTCAAAATATAGTATGATTTAACTTAACTCTATCAATAGTGGAGATTTTCTGTTATCCTTCACTCCTTCACCACTTTTTTAACTTTTTTATTCAACATAAGAAAAATTTGGAAGATATCTAGAAGTCCCCACATTACTTTGTTTTAGCAGAATGTACATTACTGGCTTGAGAAGGCATTCTTTACTGTACCTGACTACAACCGTGAGAGTTCCCACCTCTAATAAGTTATGGTACTTTGCATTGTAGAACTCTATCCTTTATCTCTTTACCTTATCAGTTGTACTAATCAGTTTTTTACTGAGCCTTCCCTCCTGATATCACAAACCTCTTCTGCACACACTTGTTTCTAATTTTTACACCTAAACAGAAAAGTTTACATACTTCTACTTAGACTAGTCATCCTTCTCGCAGTGCTTGTTTGCATGTAGTATACAGGATATCACACAAATAACCAGCACATAGAAGAGAGGAGCTTACGACGATGTTTCGGTCCGACTTGTGACTTTGTAAATGGTCCAAGTCTGACCGAAACGTCGTCGTAAGCTCCTCTCTTCTGTGTGCGGGTTATTTGTGTATCGTTCCAGTCACGGTATTGTGCCTTTTTTTTTGTTATTTACAGGATGTCACCTTTTGTCTTCACTTCATTTACTCTCGTTTCTATCCACTGATGGTTTACTACCTGTACATCACTTTCCACTTTTACTTTAGCCACAATAATGATCAAAAGTATCAGTCATTTCCCAGAAGACATGTATGGTACTATACATCTAGTCACATACACTTCAATACTTGAGTATAGTGAGCATCAAACATGTGGAATATCAGAGGTTTTTGTTTCTTGTATTGTGTCTGTACATTCTGGTATGCATGGTATGACTGTCAAAACTGTGGTATGATAGAAGCTATGGTATGATAGCTTTAACTATGGTTTTACTATGATATGACTGTGGTATGATCTTGGTATGACCATGGAAGGACTATGGACAAACCATACCACGGGTGGGATTGAACCCGCGGTCAGAGAGTCTCAAAACTCCAGACCGTCGCGTTAGCCACTGGACCAGCTAGCCACAATAAGATTCGTCCAACTAGGTATATTTCTACATAAAAAGAAGGTTAGCATAGGCACCACTCTGACCACAAATGCAAGTGGTGCCTATGCTAACCTTCCTGTGGTGTAGAAATATACCTAGTTGGACGAATCTTATTGTGGTTAGCTGGTCCAGTGGCTAACGCGACGGTCTGGAGTTTTGAGGTTCTCTGACCGTGGGTTCAATCCTGCCCGTGGTATGGTTTGTTTGCAATCATGTCATTACGATTTTGTGAGACTATGGATAACTTGTGACATGACTGTGATACAGTATATCTGGAGGGTGTTCCAGAGGTCAGTGCCCCCCCAGCCCAGTCCATGACTAGGCGTGGATCAGGGTCTGATCAACCAGGCTATTACTGCTGGCTGCATGCAAACCGATGACACAGTAGTTTCTCTACAGCTCTTTGTGTGAGCTTATAGTACGTGATGCATATACTGTATGTACAGTATATTTCTTAAAAATAATCTTTTCCATTTTCTAGTGATGCCTAGTGTAAAATGGTCATGTTAATATTACCCTTGAGCTTGTTATAACTGTGTGAAATGTGTAAATTATGAATAATAAATAAAGAATAAAGATTTATTTCTTTGTGAAGGTTACAACATGTATTACAGTTTTAATTTTCTAAGTACAGTGGACCCCCGGCTTACGATATTATTTCATTCCAGAAGTATATTCAGGTGCCATTACTGAATGAATTTGGTTCCATAAGGAATATTGTGAATTAGATTAGTCCATTTCAGACCCCCAAACATACACGTACAAACGCACCTACATAAATACACTTACATAATTGGTCGCATTGGGAGCTGATCGTAAAGCGGGGGTCCTGTACATGGAAGACATATATTACAATTTTATAATTTTAACAGCTCGTCAAGTACCCAAAACCATTCATTGTAACTGTATGCTTATACATTGGCAGGCCCTACTTTAAAGTGTTTAACTAATGCAGTGGTTTTTCAGTTATACTTCTTCAGTTATTGAGGCTTCCTACAATAATTATTTGTACCACTTACTATAAGCTAAGGACGAAATTATTTTAAGGTAAGTAATGTGTGTACTGTATATTTTTAGGCCTAGATATATTGCTTAGTTAATATATGATATTGTAAACGTAATGTAAATATGTTATCAGGCTTTTATGTGCATTTGAAAGCGAAAAGACTATGCTTCACTTTACAACAGTAGCCCGGAACCTAACCTGCTGTATAAGTGGGGCCCTCCTGTAAACCAGTAGCCCGGAACCTAACCTGCTGTATAAGTGGGGCCCTCCTGTACACCAGTAGCCTGGAACCTAACCTGCTGTATAAGTGGGGCCCTCCTGTACACCAGTAGCCTGGAACCTAACCTGCTGTATAAGTGGGGCCCACCTGTACACCAGTAGCCTGGAACCTAACCTGCTGTATAAGTGGGGCCCACCTGTACACCTGTAGCCCGGAACCTAACCTGCTGTATAAGTGGGGCCCTCCTGTACACCAGTAGCCTGGAACCTAACCTGCTGTATAAGTGGGGCCCTCCTGTACACCAGTAGCCTGGAACCTAACCTGCTGTATAAGTGGGGCCCACCTGTACACCAGTAGCCCGGAACCTAACCTGCTGTATAAGTGGAGCCCTCCTGTACACCAGTAGCCTGGAACCTAACCTGCTGTATAAGTGGGGCCCTCCTGTACACCAGTAGCCTGGAACCTAACCTGCTGTATAAGTGGGGCCCACCTGTACACCAGTAGCCTGGAACCTAACCTGCTGTATAAGTGGGGCCCTCCTGTACAACAGTAGCCTGGAACCTAACCTGTTATATAAGTGGGGCCCTCCTGTACAACAGTAGCCTGGAACCTAACCTGCTGTATAAGTGGGGCCCACCTGTACACCAGTAGCCTGGAACCTAACCTGCTGTATAAGTGGGGCCCTCCTGTACACCAGTAGCCCAGAACCTAACCTGCTGTATAAGTGGGGCCCTCCTGTACAACAGTAGCCCAGAACCTAACCTGCTGTATAAGTGGGGCCCTCCTGTACACCAGTAGCCCAGAACCTAACCTGCTGTATAAGTGGGGCCCTCCTGTACACCAGTAGCCCAGAACCTAACCTGCTGTATAAGTGGGGCCCTCCTGTACACCAGTAGCCCAGAACCTAACCTGCTGTATAAGTGGGGCCCTCCTGTATACCAGTAGCCTGGAACCTAACCTGCTGTATAAGTGGGGCCCTCCTGTACACCAGTAGCCTGGAACCTAACCTGCTGTATAAGTGGGGCCCTCCTGTACACCAGTAGCCCAGAACCTAACCTGCTGTATAAGTGGGGCCCTCCTGTACACCAGTAGCCCAGAACCTAACCTGCTGTATAAGTGGGGCCCTCCTGTACACCAGTAGCCTGGAACCTAACCTGCTGTATAAGTGGGGCCCTCCTGTACACCAGTAGCCTGGAACCTAACCTGCTGTATAAGTGGGGCCCTCCTGTACACCAGTAGCCCAGAACCTAACCTGCTGTATAAGTGGGGCCCTCCTGTACAACAGTAGCCCAGAACCTAACCTGCTGTATAAGTGGGGCCCTCCTGTACACCAGTAGCCCAGAACCTAACCTGCTGTATAAGTGGGGCCCTCCTGTACACCAGTAGCCCAGAACCTAACCTGCTGTATAAGTGGGGCCCTCCTGTACACCAGTAGCCCAGAACCTAACCTGCTGTATAAGTGGGGCCCTCCTGTACACCAGTAGCCCAGAACCTAACCTGCTGTATAAGTGGGGCCCTCCTGTACACCAGTAGCCTGGAACCTAACCTGCTGTATAAGTGGGGCCCTCCTGTACACCAGTAGCCCAGAACCTAACCTGCTGTATAAGTGGGGCCCTCCTGTACACCAGTAGCCTGGAACCTAACCTGCTGTATAAGTGGGGCCCTCCTGTACACCAGTAGCCTGGAACCTAACCTGCTGTATAAGTGGGGCCCTCCTGTACACCAGTAGCCTGGAACCTAACCTGCTGTATAAGTGGGGCCCTCCTGTACACCAGTAGCCCAGAACCTAACCTGCTGTATAAGTGGGGCCCTCCTGTACACCAGTAGCCCAGAACCTAACCTGCTGTATAAGTGGGGCCCTCCTGTACACCAGTAGCCCAGAACCTAACCTGCTGTATAAGTGGGGCCCTCCTGTACACCAGTAGCCCAGAACCTAACCTGCTGTATAAGTGGGGCCCTCCTGTACACCAGTAGCCTGGAACCTAACCTGCTGTATAAGTGGGGCCCTCCTGTACACCAGTAGCCTGGAACCTAACCTGCTCATATAAATAATACTGATCTGTGTACTATTTACTCATATAAATAATACTGATCTGTGTACTATTTACTCATATAAATAATAATGATCTGTGTACTATTTACTCATATAAATAATACTGATCTGTGTACTATTTACTCATATAAATAATACTGATCTGTGTACTATTTACTCATATAAATAATACTGATCTGTGTACTATTTACTCATATAAATAATACTGATCTGTGTACTATTTACTCATATAAATAATACTGATCTGTGTACTATTTACTCATATAAATAATACTGATCTGTGTACTATTTACTCATATAAATAATACTGATCTGTGTACTATTTACTCATATAAATAATACTGATCTGTGTACTATTTACTCATATAAATAATACTGATCTGTGTACTATTTACTCATATAAATAATAATGATCTGTGTACTATTTACTCATATAAATAATAATGATCTGTGTACTATTTACTCATATAAATAATACTGATCTGTGTACTATTTACTCATATAAATAATACTGATCTGTGTACTATTTACTCATATAAATAATACTGATCTGTGTACTATTTACTCATATAAATAATACTGATCTGTGTACTATTTACTCATATAAATAATACTGATCTGTGTACTATTTACTCATATAAATAATACTGATCTGTGTACTATTTACTCATATAAATAATACTGATCTGTGTACTATTTACTCATATAAATAATAATGATCTGTGTACTATTTACTCATATAAATAATAATGATCTGTGTACTATTTACTCATATAAATAATACTGATCTGTGTACTATTTACTCATATAAATAATTCCTAGAAAATTTACATCTTTGTTAAATAATTTTTTCTGTTGCACACAACTTTACAATTTTTGATAGTTTTGTAATGTATATTTGTTTTTCAGCTTATTTTGTTCAATGATGTGCATGACACAGGAATTTTTGACAACTCCAGTCAAAGATATGTTGTTCCAATGACGGATTTTACTTGGGAAGTTAACATGGTATCCAACGACAGTGATCATGAAGTGGGCGCAAGTATTCAAACAAAGACATTTCGCGGAACTTCTCTACCTAATGAAACCAAAATTTCTGTTCAGGTAAGGCTGTATCTCTTTCAAATTACTGTACTATAGAATATTCTATGTACAGTAGAACCCTCATATCCACTGATTCGGCATTTTTATTTTATTTTTTTATATCTTTGCAAACAGTACATTGAGATTTTGTATTTACAATAATGGGTTGCAATACAAAGAGAGCCTCTATTATGCCCAGGCATTATGGGCCAACTTAACATTATTGGCTTACAGACTATTTAACACTAAGGATTATATAGTTGTACAGTAGGATAGTAATTATTTCATAATTGTACAGTAGATTATTAATTATAAATGGATCAAAATTTGTATAATACAAAAGATATATTCATATATTCGAAAATGCTTTTTGTGAAAACAATGATTCAGTTATATTCCTGTCAACAATGGATAAATGGTTCAAAGTGATTTTGAAGTTATGATGTGGGAGTACATAAGTATGTGTGTACTGAGTTTAGCTTTTAGTCTAGGGTGATTAAGTGGCTTTTGAGAAGAGTCTAAATTGATTTTCAGACTGGGTTACTTTAATATCTTCTGGTAATGAATTCCATATTTTGGGGCCCTTTATGTGCAAAAAGCTTTTACACAGTGTGATATGGACACGAGGTATATCAAAAAGAGATCTGTGTCTTGTGTTGTGATCATGTGTCCTGTTTAGGTTGGCGAGGAGAAGTTTGAGTGGAGGGTTTATTTTATTTATTAGCACACTGGCCGATTCCCACCAAGGCAGGGTGGCCCGAAAAAGAAAAACTCCCACCATCACTCACCCCATCACTGTCTTGCCAGAAGGATGCTTTACACTACAGTTTTTAAACTGCAACATTAACACCCCTCCTTCAGAGCGCAGGCACCGCACTTCCTATCTCCAGGACTCAAGTCCGGCCTGCCAGTTTCCCTGAATCCCTTCATAAATGTTACTTTGCTCACACTCCAACAGCACGTCAAGTATTAAAAACCATTTGTCTCCATTCACTCCTATCAAACACGCTCACGCATGCCCGGTGGAAGTTCAAGCCCCTCGCACACTAAACCTCCTTTACCCCCTCCCTCCAACCTTTCCTAGGCCGACCTCTACCCTGCCTTCCTTCCACTACAGACTGATACACTCTTGAAGTCATTCTGTTTCACTCCATTCTCTCTACATGTCTGAACCATCTCAACAACCCTTCCTCAGCCCTCTGGACAACAGTTTTGGCAATCCCGCACCTCCTCCTAACTTCCAAACTACGAATTCTCTGCATTATATTCACACCACACATTGCCCTCAGACATGACATCTCCACTGCCTCCAGCCTTCTCCTCGCTGCAACATTCATCACCCATGCTTCACAGCCATATAAGAGCGTTGGTAAAACTATACTCTCATACATTCCCCTCTTTGCCTCCAAGGACAAAGTTCTTTGTCTCCACAGACTCCTAAGTGCACCGCTCACCCTTTTCCCCTCATCAATTCTATGATTCACCTCATCTTTCATAGATCCATCCGCTGACACATCCACTCCCAAATATCTGAATGCATTCACCTCCTCCATACTCTCTCCCTCCAATCTGATATCCAATCTTCCACCACCTAATCTTTTTGTTATCCTTATAGCCTTACTCTTTCCTGTATTCACTTTTAATTTTATTCTTTTACATACCCTACCAAATTCATCCACCACCCTCTGCAACTTCTCTTCAGAATCTCCCAAGAGCACAGTGTCATCAGCAAAGAGCAACTGTGACAACTCCCACTTTATGTGTGATTCTTTATCTTTTAACTCCACGCCTCTTGCCAAGACCCTCGCATTTACTTCTCTTACAAACCCCATCTATAAATATATTAAGCCTTTGAGGGTTTCGGACGTACTAGTACGCCTAAATTCTAGCGCCCTCAAATCTAGTGGGAGAAAGCTGGTAGGCCTCCATATGAAAGAATGGGTCTATGTGGTCAGTGTGCATGGTATAAAAAAAATCCTGCAGCACACAGTGCATAATGAGAAAAAACAAACTTTGACCGTTTTTTTGGAATAAAACAGTGACTTTGCACTGTATTTTCATATGGTATTTATTGTTGTATTCTAGTTTTCTTGGTCTCATTTTATAGAATGGAAAGCATATCATAGAAATTGAGATGATTTTGACTGGTTTTACAATGAAAAGTACCTTGAAATTGAGCTCAAAGTAGCAGAAATGTTCGATTTTTACCAAAGTTCAAAAGTAAACAAATCATGCCAAGCATACTCAAATAACCCGCACATAAAAGACAGAAGCTTACGACGACGTTTCGGTCCGACTTGGACCATTGACAAAGTCATACTAACAGAGAAGGAGCAGGACGGCTATATATAGGCAGGAAGAGGTGGATGTAGTAGTAGTGGTAGTAGTAGTAGTAGTAGTAGTACAAGAATTGTATATAATACCGACAGGATAAAATGACACACTCACAACACCCGGGCATCCCCACCATAGACGTTTCGCCATCCAGCCAGCCACTGGATGGCGAAACGTCCACAACAAAGACAACCAGACGCCGCACATGTGTCTAATTTCATCAGTAGATGTAGTAGAAGAAGAAGAGGTAGTAGTAGTGGTAGTGGTAGAAGTGGGAAATAAGGAAGACGAGCCAGTCAAATACAAAGGAAGGGGAGCACTGCAAGAGAGCTAGAAACCCACAGAGGGAGAGCAAGCGCACCGAGGTGCGTGAAAGGGGAAGTGGTGAAATAAAATAAGGAAGGAACAGAAACACGAGACAGGAGAGAGAAAGACAACCCAGAGGAGAAAAGGAGAGAGGAAAGGGGAAGAGGAAGAAGAAAAAGAAGAAGAAGAAGAAAAAGAAAAAATGAGGATTCAGGTTAAGTCACGGGTGTTCTGAAGTTTGGAGCATCTAATACACGTCAACTGGTGAGTCTAATATTCTTTTGCAAGTGCACCAATATGATTCATACCATTTTTTACACTAATGCAGTAGTCTGCATAACAGTAAATCTTCTATTTTTTGTGAGAATAAAAATTCAAAGTGGAAAGCAAAAGAATGTAAGAGGGGCCTTGAGACGTGACTAATGAACAGAGGAAATGTCATTTTAATGCCAGGAATGTATTTCTTGTTTGTTCTGGACCCTATTCGGAAATTGGCATCTTTTGAAATTTGTGTGAAATTGGCAAAATTGCTAAATTCTGACCACTGTACTGGATAGTTGAAATTGGTAAATGGGTGGTTTCTTGCACTCATTCAATAGAAAAAATGGAGTTCTAGCGAAATATTCATGTTTTTTGTCGACTAGTAGTACGTACAGTGGAACTGGCCAAAAATGGGGCTCAAAGTGGGCAAAATCGCCGATCCGTAAACATCGCCGAGACCGCTAACTTCGCAAGAGCATAATTCCGTAAGTTTTCCATCAAATTTCATATTTTTGGTGTCATTATGATCGGGAAAAGATTCTCTATCTTTTCATAAGAATTTTTTTTTTTTTTTTTTTTTTTAAATTTGACCAACCCTGAGACCGAGTCTCGGAGAGGGCCTGTCGACCTTCAAAGGGTTAAACAACCATGGTGACATCACACATCCTTGTCTAAGGCCTACTTTTTCTGGGAAATAATCTCCCTCTTTCCTACATACTCTTCACTGCTTTCAGTAACCTACCTCCTACACCATACACCTTCAACATCTGCTACATTGCCCCCCTATCCACCCTGTCATACGCCTTTTCCAAATCCATGAATGCCACAAAAACCTCTTTAGCCTTATCTAAATACTGTTCACTTATATGTTTCACTGTAAACACCTGGTCCACACACCCCCTACCTTTCCTAAAGCCTCCTTGTTCATCTGCTATCCTATTCTCCGTCTTACTCTCAATTCTTTCAATAATAACTCTACCATACACTTTACCAGGTATACTCAACAGACTTATCCCCTATAATTTTTGCACTCTCTTTTGTCCCCTTTGCCTTTATACAAAGGAACTATGCATGCTTTCTGCCAATCCCTAGGTACCTTACCCTCTTCCATACACCTATTAAACAATAGCACCAACCACTCCAAAACTATATCCCCACCTGCTTTTAACATTTCTATCTTTATCCCATCAATCCCAGCTTCCTTACCCCCTTTCATTTTACCTACTGCCTCATGAACTTCCCCCACACTCACAACTGGCTCTTCCTCACTCCTACAAGATGTTATTCCTCCTTGCCCTATACATGAAATCACAGCTTCCCTATCAACATTTAACAATTCCTCAAAATATTCCCTCCATCTTCCCAATACCTCTAACTCTCCATTTAATAACTCTTCTCTCCTATTTTTAACTGACAAATCCATTTGTTCTCTAGGCTTCCTTAACGTGTTAATCTCACTCCAAAACTTTTTCTTATTTTCAACAAAATTTGTTGATAACATCTCACCCACTCTCTCATTTGCTCTCTTTTTACATTGCTTCACCACTCTCTTAACCTCTCTCTTTTTCTCCATATACTCTTCCCTCCTTGCATCACTTCTACTTTGTAAAAACTTCTCATATGCTAACTTTTTCTCCCTTGCTACTCTCTTTACATCATCATTCCACCAATCGCTCCTCTTCCCTCCCGCACCCACTTTCCTGTAACCACAAACTTCTGCTGAACACTCTTAACACTACATTTTTAAACCTACCTCATACCTCTTCAACCCCATTGCCTATGCTCTCATTAACCCATCTATCCTTCAATAACTGTTTATATCTTACCCTAACTGCCTCTTTTAGTTTTTAAACCTTCACCTCTCTCTTTCCTGATGCTTCTATTGTCCTTGTATCTCATCTACCTTTTACTCTCAGTGTAGCTACAACTAAAAAGTGATCTGATATGTCTGTAGCCCCTCTATAAACACGTACATCCTGAAGTTTATATTTGCGTGTATTGTTCTGTGTATGTAGTGGGCACATGAATAAGTATGGATTTTCTTAATGGTGAGCAGATTCAGACTTTTGAAAATTGGTGGAGTATGCTGGCGGGTGTGGGAATTTGTGGTTTCAGTTATCCATGGTTTACTGTGGCCCAGAAATGTCTCTTAATTTTGCATAATAATGGTCCCCATAGCACAAAGGTAGAGATACTGGCAGTTCTTCAAACCCTAAGAGAAGCCGTGAAGTGCTTCCCACAAGTGAAAAAGTGATAATTCTCCACTTGGAGGGAGGGGGTAAAGGAGGTTTTGTGGGCGAAGGACTTGGACTTCCAGCAAGTGTGCGTGAGCGTGTTAGATAAGAGTGAATGGAGACGAATGGTATTTGGGACATGACGAGCTGTTGGAGTGTGAGCAGGGTAATATTTATTGAAGGGATTCAGGGAAACTGGTTACAGTATTTTTATATAGCCGGACTTGAGTCCTGGAAATGGGAAGTACAATGCCTGTACTTTAAAGGAGGGGTTTGGGATATTGGCAGTTTGGAAAGATATATTGTGTATCTTTATATGTATGTGCTTTTAAACTGTTGTATTCTGAGTGCCTCTGCAAAAACAGTGATTATGTGTGAGTGAGGTGAAAGTGTTGAATGATGATGAAAGTATTTTCTTTTTCGGGATTTTCTTTCTTTTTTGGGTCACCCTGCCTCGGTGGGAGATGGCCGACTCATTGAAAAAAAAAAAATGGATAGGACTTACATACCTAGGGTTTGCTACAATCCACAGCTTCGGTATCCACGGCAAGTCCTTGGAACATTTTCCCCGCGGATATGGTGGTCCTGCTGTATAAACGAAAAGTGTATTTTGGCACAAAGTTCTCGGGCTATAAGCATAAATACTGATTTATATGATAAGTATGTTTGTACTGATTATGAATTGTTTGGGTTTGTTTTTTAAGTATTTTTGTGTGCTATGTGATAAGCATGTAGGTCTGTTAATGAGTATGTTGGTGTTCCTTACACACTGGCCTGGAGTTTTTAATTCACTTGAAGTAGGTTCTAACACCACCCATACCGTGGTTTGCTTGCAATTGTTATTATGATTTCATGAGTCATGATGACAGTTTTGAGAGGACTTGAGCTTGAGTTTGTCATGGCCATGCTGGCAGGAGATTCATCTGTAAAAAGTTGCATTTGTGGTCACAATGGGGACCATGCCTACCTCCCTGTGGTGTATAACTATACCTAGTTGGATGAATCTTATTGTAGCCAGCTGGCCCAGTTGTTTATGCACTGGCCTGGAGTTTTGCTATTCTCTTGTCATGGGTTCTAACCTCCACTCGTACTGTGGTTTATATTGAAATAAAGCTGTTCATTATAGAAAATTCCTTTCTGTATTCTTTAATTTTTTAATTGACACTAAATAGCTTGAGTTTCCTTTATCAATATCATTTCATATTAGCGTGACTTGTTAAACAGTGTAGTTTGTTGTTAATTCGATGAATAATATGAAATATTGTATAATGCTTGGAATAAATTGTCATAAACCCTTATTAAAGGAAAGTGAAATGCCATTTAGTCAAGGAAAAATAAACAGTGGTGACAGAAATCTGTATATTTTGACCTATGGTTCTCTGAGGTTGAAATGTACAGATCCCTTTCACTTGTTTATTGTTCTTGTCCAAGTGGTTCCTCACTTTTATTGTATAATACTGTCAGAAGTGTTTTGTTTTTGTAGTTAACAGCTTTTGGAGAGGATGGAAGAAGCACATTGTTGCCTCATCTCCTGACAACCCCAGACTCAGCCCAGATGGATATGATACTCGACCATCTGGACCTTAATCTCACTTCTGACGATAACAAGTATGTAGTGTTGATTATCTGCATTTTGTTCCCCAGTTGACTTCATGTGAGCCTTGCAAAATGTTTATGTGATATCAGAGGACATTAAGAGCTTCTGGTATCTGATAGCTGCCTTCAGTATCTTATGGAAGTGCCTTCCCCACCCATGACATTAAGTTTATTCAGGTTCAGGTACAGGTACACATAAACACATTTACATAAATTATCATACATAGCAGCATATATGTAGAGTATCTAGGTTAATCCAAAAAAGTCAGACAAAGTGACTTATTTCCATTGGGATCCTTGTGGAATCCATTGTGGGAGTCTCGTATTAGAGTTGATGAGGAGGGTCTTGGTGTGATGAGAAAGTTAACTTAGGAAGATTAGGGCTTCTCTTTGAGAGCAGCATAAATATCAGGAGTATCTCTTGCTAGTTTTAAGTAATGCTAGAGATTAGATTACATTGCCTAAAAGAGTTCCTAGGACTGCCATCAGAACTTCTGCCTGCACCATGAGAGCATTGAATTCGTAATTTTAGGACTGCCATGCCAAAAGTTGATTCCTGTTCACTTCATGAGTTATTTATGTTCGTGTTATGATTTCATGAGTCGTGAACATTTGTTAGTGTTGTAAGTACAGTAATATAGCAGTTATTGTAATATAGTTATGCAAATTCTTAGCTTGGTTGGGAAAATTAAGTTATTTTATAGTCCTGCATGGAAATTTTAGAAAGATACAGTTATGTTGTTATGTTAGTTTTGGTTCAAAACAAAAAAATTTCCTATTAAAAATTTATATCTTAAGATGATGGTAGTTTTTACTTTTAATTTATGTTGCTGTTCATTTGCTTGCTTACATTTATTATTTATATGCAGTATTTGTTTTGTAAATATTATGAGTTATTTATATTCTTTGAAATTAGATTATATGTGGAAGACGAGGGGCCAGGAGACATCAGTGGGTTTGCCAATGCACGATGGGCTATGGACCTTGTTATCTTTAGTTCAGAGGAAATAATAGATGGTGAAGAAGGTATTCAGCTTTCTGCCAGAAAGTCTCTTGACGATGAAAACACACCAGGAGTTTTCCATGTAAGAATAATCGTGAAATTTACACCCTCTATTTTATTGTGTTGAGCCATGAATATTGGTAGTTTGGCCATATCCTAATGAATATTTTCCAGAATATTCTGGCTTAATAAATAATGGTGATGGTAGCAGACTAAATTTGACTTATGACTTTTTACTGCTTGTTTTATAATCTTTTAGCATTGAAGGTTAAGGTTAATGTTAATAAAATACGTATGTTAAATGATTACAGTTGTCCATTGAATGTTGAATGTTCAACATTATGGAACCCCTTAGCTAATTTTTGCCTATTTCTGAGTAGCCACATACAACATAATTACAAGTTCTGCCTCTTAACATTTATAATTATTTGACAGCTCTACGAGGTCATGACATCTCTGGCACGGAACGGCCAGCAAGGAGGGTACATGCAATGGCGACCTGTCAGCTACCTCAGTTCTGATCGTGATGTTAATGTGGCCACGAACCCAAACATCAATAGCAGTTTTACTCTACTGAAGGAAATCTCTCAACCCCTGAAAGAATCCTTGTCATATGCAGTATTTGGGGATGAGTTGGTGGGAAAGCGAACAACTGCCAAGTCTGTTGTTTCATTTGGCTTGACTAACGACAACTTTTATTTAGCAAATAATTATACCACATGGTAAGAAAAAAGTTTGCTCATTGAAATGTGTGCTTTGTTGTATATGATTTCCTGTTTGTTATTACAGGAACATAGTTATGCTTATTGTGGCCTTTCTTCATTTTTTAGCTTATCATATAGGTTTTGGTTTCATGGCTGCAACACTACCTCTTGAATCACATTCCTAATATCTGCCACTACAGTTTTTGTAAAGAATATTTTTATAATCTAATTTCTGAGCTGGTTTACACAAATAATCTGTACATAGGGGAAAGAAACTTTATGATGTTTTGGTCCAACCTGGATCAGTAACAAGTCACACTAACACATGAAGGTGAGGGAGCCAGTATGTATGAGAGGAGGGCAGGGATTGGACAAAGAGAGGAGGAAGCAAAGAGGAAGTGGAGAAATAGTGGTAGAGGTAATACTGGAGTGGAAGAAGTAGTAGAAGTATTAATGGTGGTAGTAGGCAGGGGAAGTAGTGGAAGTGGCACAAGAGACAATACTAGTAGTACTAGTATTGTAGTAGAAGTAATGGAGTAGGTCTCAGGCCAAGGAAGGGGAGCACTACAGGAGAACTAAAGACTGTAATAAAGTTGGTAGAATTACCGACAATATGTAAAGTAAAAGGACACAAGTTCAACTAATGTGACATTTTATTGTGGCAACGTTTCGCTCTCCAGGAGCTTTATCAAGCCATTACAAACAATACATGGACACAGAGGGTATATAAAGGCTCAGAGTGAGGTGCAATACTAGTGAGGTACCATTTCGATGTTCACTAGTGGTAGTAGTAGTAGTGACAAAAGTAATACAATATGGTAGAGCAATTTTTACTCATGTACGAATTAATTGCTCTACCATATTGTATTACTTTTGTCACTACTACTACTACTACTACTTCTACTACTACTACTACTACTACTACTACTACTACTACCACTACCACTAGTGAACATCGAGTACCTCACTAGTATTGCACCTCACTCTGAGCCTTTATATACCCTCTGTGTGCATGTATTGTTTGTAACGGCTTGATAAAGCTCCTGGAGAGCGAAACGTTGCCACAATAAAATGTCACATTAGTTGCACTTGTGTCCTTTTACTTTACAAAACTAAAGACCTACAAGGGTGGGCCATAGTTTGTATTTATGGTCTCTTGTTTCCGTTATTATATTGAGGGGGAAAGCTCTAAACCTGTAGGGGGCCACAACACCTGAGGAATGGAGGGCAGTCAGGTTCAGTCCAAGAAAGGGGAGGACTAGCCCAATCACTAGGATCAAGAGTCCCACACTGGTATCAAGGAGCTTCCCTTGATAGGGCAAGAAATCCTTATCTGTGAAGACAAAATAGCCGAACAAGCTTTTTTTAGATTGTGACTTGAAAAAAAATTGAGTGGAACATTGTCTGAATAGTCTTGTTTTGCTGTGTGTGTCTGTCTTTATTCTTGTTTGCACAACATCCAACCAAATTAGTGACCCAAAAAGAGGCAAAATATTCACTATCATTCATTCAGTTGCTGTCTTGCCAAAAGCATGGTGGAATCACAAGACTATAAGAGAATACTGGTTTCCCGGTATCCTTTTATAGTCTTGTGTCATTTTTTTTTTTCACCTGTGTACTAAAGAGGGCCTTCTGTCTTCATAATTTGCAGTTTTATTCCCCATGTCTTTAAATTATGGCAAAGGACATCATACTACAGCTGCATTTTCTGTTTTAATGTATGCTAGGAATTTTGTTAGCATTTCACTACCTGTGGGAAACATTTAAGTAACGATAAATTTTGTGGAAATTTTGCTCCTTGGAGAGCAGCAAACCACAAAGGCCCAGAAATTAACAAAACGTTTTATCTTCGAAAACACCATCCCTGTGGGGATTTTCTTATAATGCAGGGTGTTCTTTCTTTATATTAAAGAATTAAAGGACAAATACATTACAGTACTTGGTTTGTTGATGGTGGCCAGGTTACAAAACTTGCTGGAATGTATAATTGTTAGTACCATTTAGTTGGGGGTGTATACCTGGTAATACAGTGGACCCCCGCATAACGATCACCTCCCAATGCGACCAATTATGTAAGTGTATTTATGTAAGTGCATTTGTACGTGTATGTTTGGGGGTCTGAAATGGACTAATCTACTTCTCAATATTCCTTATGGGAACAAATTCGGTCAGTACTGGCACCTGAACATACTTCTGGAATGAAAAAATATCGTTAACCGGGGGTCCACTGTATAGTTGCATCTACACTCATGGTTCCTTTACTTTTAAACACCTTGATTGTAAACCTACACCTTAATATGCTGAAAGCTAATCTTTAATTAGTGTATTAAATTTTAAAGTGCAGTGGTTTTATTTTTTTTTTCAACAAACCAGCCGTATCCCACCAAGGCAGGGTGGCCCAAAAAGAAAAACAAAAGTTTCGCTTTTTAACTTTAGCAACGTATACAGGAAAAGGGGTTACTAGCCCCTTGCTCCCAGCATTTTAGTCGCCTCTGACAACACGCATGGCTTACGGAGGAAGAATTCTGTTCCACTTTCCCATGGAGATAAGAGGAAATAAACAAGAACTAGAAAGAAAATAGAAGAAAACCCGGAGGGGTGTGTATATATATGCTTGTGCATGTATGTGTAGTGTGACCTAAGTGTAAGTAGAAGTATGTAGCAAGACGTACCTGAAATCTCGCATGTTTATGAGACAGAAAAAAGGACACCAGCAATCCTACCATCATGTAAAACAATTACAGGCTTTCGTTTTACACTCACTAGGCAGGACGGTAGTACCTCCCTGGGCGGTTGCTGTTTACCAACCTACTACCTATAAGTGCAGTGGTTATATTCTTAAAAAATAATGTAAAATGGCTTAAGTATATTAATTAAATGTATAACATTACTATTGATTGTAAAGCTTACTGTAATTATAATTATCTCTATTACTAAATTTAACCCTTAAATGGTCCAAACGTATATATATGTTCTCTCGCATAGCGCCCCAAACGTATATATACATTTCCTTTGTGATACGTTCAACATTGGCACGATAAGCCTGAGTCACCTAAACATGAGAGAATGGGTGTGCGCACTCACTGTGCGCCATATGAAAAAAATTGGGGACGCCTGGGTACCATATGCTCTTTTATCCTATTAAAAACAAAAGATTTTTTTTTTTTCTCAAAAAATTTGGGGCGCTACACGAGAGAACGTATATATACGTTTGGACCGTTTAAGGGTTAAAAAGAGAACCTGTCATTTTTCTTTGTAGGTCATCCTGCCTCAGTGGGATATGGCTGGTTTGTTGAAAAAAAAATTATCTGTCTTTGACTGGGGAATTGTCTCGCATATTAAGCTTGTGTGGTGGATGGATTTTTTTTAATGGTCTCCCTGGACCATGTGGTCTTGAGTGCCTAGTTTTTTGAACATTTTTGGCCATAGATGAATTAATTTGGGCATGAGTAATTTGTTGAGAATTGCAAAGATCATTGGATTATATAAGGCAGGCCATCAGTGATGGAAATAGAAGCCATTTACGTGTGTGAGCATTCAGTGAGGTCCTGGTTGCATTGATTCCTTGAGGACAATGTTAATGACATGCACTACACCAAAAATATATTCAAAGAAGCCTAGAAAAATGTTCCTTCTAACGTTAACAGTAATAACATGCCAAGAATTGCTCTGTGATTATTTGCCTGAATCTTTCATGCAGTGTGGTGCAATGATTATTATGCAGTACAGTGCTCCTTGCCACACAGTGAAATCTGTTTGTCAGTGGCTTTGTGACTGTGCCTTTCTTTGATGATCGGTAAAGAAATTCCCAAGACTTGAACCTCATTGAGAATCTCTGGGCTGTGATAGAGAGAAATCTAAGAAAAGGATATCAGTCCACCTCCACAGTTGGAAGTCACCATCTGCAAGTCATGGGGAAATTTACCCCATGAAATCCTGAAGAATGTGTGTTAGTCACTTCCTAGTTGGTTGAAGGATGCCGTAAAGTGTAGTGAACAACCTGTTTTGTGGTCATGGTTTTAGAGGAGGCTGGCATATTCTAATGACAAGCACTGTAGGCCTTTATAATTCAGTAAAACATTACCATTAAATATTTTTTGTATGCATGTTCAGTGTCCGGTTAGCCGGACTTGAGTCCTGGAGGTGGGAATTACAATGACTGCACTCTGAAGGAGGGGTTTGGAATATTTACTGTTTAGAGTGACATCTAAACTGTCGTATCTGTGTGCCCCCTGAAAGACTGGGATAGTGTGAATGATTGTGAAAGTGTTCCTTTTTTTGGGTCACCCTGCCTCTGTGGGAAATGGCCATCATGCAAAAAAAAAAAAAAAAAAATTAGAAAGTATCTCCATGGAGAAGTGGAACAGAATTCTTTCTATGTAACCCATGCATGTCATAAAAGGCAACTAAAATGCCAAGAGGAAGGGGCTAGGTTACCCCTGTTACTCTGCCTTGGTGGGATACATCTGATGTGTTGAAAAATAAAAATTAGAAAGTAACGAGCTCCTTAACTATGATAAATTATATTTTCAGGACAGTGGCATTGGGACATGGTACTCCGCCTGATGAAACTTTCTCCACATTGGTGATTGCCATCATCGCAGTGGGAGTGAGCATTCCTGTACTTATGTTCCTTATTGGTGGTACAGTGATTGTCAGCCGCAAGTGTCGCAGGTCCTCGCAGCCACTTATTCAGGATTAGTTTGTATTTTGTTTTAGATGCATTCTTTTTTTTAACTCTTGTAGCATTATGATAAATGTTTTTTAAAGTTGTACTGTATAAACAATGTCAAAAATATAT